>NW_026606155.1:70657500-70887500 GCF_029834395.1 Sorex fumeus | reverse complement strand
CAGGAACATTTTTCTGAGGGAGAATGAGGTCAGGGGCTGAGTGTGGTTCAGCTTATTCCTGAGGTGACCACAGTAGGTGCTCTATTAGTGGGGGTTCCTGTAGGAATGACCTCAATGGAACTTAAGGAAGATTGGAGATATCTGCGGGTGGGATTCAGGAAAAAGAAGGGTTGGATTTGTTAAACTTGTCCATCTTTGACAAGGGGGCACTGCTCAGTGCCTGCAAGGAGAGCAGAGTTAGTGAGAGGCATTGAGAGGTGTTGGGACAGAACCAGGCAGAAACAGACCTTTGGGGACAGCTATGCCACCCACTATGGGGTATATTATGTCTCAGCTCCTCCTGTATCCCCACCTCACATGCACCCCAGTATCTGTTCCAGAGGCATCCCTGAACAACCCTGTTTCTCTTCAGGTATCAGGAGAGTGGTGCCCACCAACTCTTTTTGAGTTGAGCCTGCCACCATTTCTTTTTCTTTCTTTCTTTTAATCCAACATAATCCTTGAGGGACTCATGTGACCTGGGATGTGGGTTCTGAGTGTTACAGTAGAGAATGGATAGTCAGATTCAGAAGAAGCAGGAGCATCCCCAGTGAGCAGGTCAGGCTTTGAGCATGGAAAGATCACTCACCTGTCTGTGCCCTGGGTGGCAGTGCAAAGCTGAACAGAAGGAGCAGGAGCATCTTCCCAGGAAGGTGTTCAGTTAGCAGCATTGTGCTTCCTCTATGGTCTCTTTTCTAACCTAGGAGAGAAAAGTTGTGTGGCTTTGCTCAGATCCTATAAAAGGATCTAAGTCCTTTTATAGTTTTATGCATTCTCCCCACATCAATGCTGACGACATTTCCTAGATAACTGTGGGAGAGTACAACACTACCATAATAGTAGTCAAAGTAGAGCTTCAGAGCACTTGTTGCAGCCCAGAAAAGAATTCAAATACGTGGGGGAGTGCAACAACAGGTATTCATACCAGAATGATTGGATTGAGAAACATGTGTTCTCATTTCTTTATCATCATGTTGCCAAGTCCATAGACTTAAAGTCTTTGAGAGCTGTGTGTCTATGTTCTTATCTGTGCTATGACTGATGCAATGCACTGAAGATGCATCGTTCCCTTTGAAAGCTGATGTTGTGGGAACGAAGAAGAAACCTCAGTGACCAGATGTAGAAAGAAAGAACCACGCTGAGGGATAGCTGACATGAGCTCAACCCAGTTCATGTCTAGAATGGAAGGGCCCTAGTGAGAGATGGAGCACACATCGACCCAGAAAAAGACTTATCCATCCTCATTGCTTCCTTTCTTAGGAATTTTATTTTATTTTATTTTTTATTGAATCACTGTGAGAACAGTTACAAAGCTTTAGGGTTAAAGTCTCAATCATATAATGATAAAAAACCTGTCCCTCCACCAGTGCACATTTTTCATCACCAAAAACCCTAGTATAACACCACCGCTCACTGTCCCCCTACCTGTGTGACAGATGATTTCCACATTACTCTGTATTTTGATTACATTCAATATTTCAATTAGCAGACCCACCATTATTATTCAGTATATTACCCCAACACTCAGGTCTGCTGAAAAGGCAATATTAGACAATTATTTTTCTATTTCTGATTATAAACAGCTTACGAGGTTGTGCAGTCACTGTAGTGGCTACACGATTTTGGCATTCTGAAATCTTAATAATTAAATCTGGAGGGATTTCTGCCAAAAGCTGCTAGGTTCTGAGATTTGTTTCTGAGTCTCTGAGATCATGGCTTAAACATCTTTTTTTTCCCTTAAATTTTTATTAGTGAAACACCATGAGGTACAGTTGTAGACTTACAAATTTTTGTGCTTGGGTTTCAGTTATACAATGATTGAATACCCATCCCTCCACCAGTGCCCATTCTCCACCACCACCAGTCCCAGTATCCCTCTCATCCCCCATCCCCTCATCCCACCCTACCTCTGTGGCAGGGCATTCCCTTTTGTTATCTCTCTCCTTTTGAGTGCTTTGGTTTGCAAAAGAGACATTGAGTGGCAATCTTGTTCGGTCTATAGTCTAACTCTCATCATGCATTTCCCATCCTGAGAGGAACCTCCCAACACCCTTTATTTGGTGCTCCCTTCTCTATCTGAGCTGCCTTTTCCCCTAGCATGTGCGGCTGTCCTCAACATGGCTTACACATCTTGGTGAGTGGCCAGAGGGCCCATTCCAGAGTAGCAACTTGGGTCTCTTTGGGACGGGGGATGAAATGGCCGGTTCCACACCCATCCCATGAGGCCCTGGGTGTCTTGTCACTGCGGGCCCCTACCGAATGTACATTGGCCTCTGGAAGAGGCAGAACTGGGCATCCAAGGGGAACAGATGGTGGAATGGCACCTTTTCCCACCTGGGGTGGCCTTGGGCCAGTAAATTAATGCAGAGTCCGGATGCATTTCTGCCAAAAGCCGCTGGGTTCTGAGATTTGTTTCTGAGTCTCTGGGATCATGGTATAAGCAGCTTGTTGAGTAGCCAGAGGGACCCTCTTGTGATTTTTAACATCTTTGTTAATATATAAATTTCAAGAGTGACAGAAAATCACCTGACAGATCAATGTTTTCTTCAATTTGGGAAACACGTGATCCTAATGTTTCATTCAGAGAACTTAAGCCAGGTCTCTCCTTTGACAGAGTTTGATTCCAAGAAAAGTTCTGATTCTTAAACTTCTGATAGGTGTGAAGTGTAGACGTATGCTAGGCCACCAAATTCCAGGACTGGTCTATCCTTTTTCCACACTTCTTATTCAGCAGTCCTGGCATAGAGTAGGTTCATATCCATCATGTTAATAATGGATATGGTGGTACATTGTCTCTAAATAGTTCAAGCCATGTATTGGTCTGAGAATAACTTAGTATACTTGAAAACTGCTTAATTATGGTAATTAAAATTGCCATCTTACATTCATTTTGGACTGGAGCAATAACACAGCAGGTAGGGCATTTGTTTTGCATGCAGTTTACCCAAGTTCAATTCCTCTGTTCCTATGGAGAGCCAGGAAAACTACTGAGAATATCCTGACCACACAGCAGAGTCTGGCAAACTCCCTGTTGCATATTCGATATGCCAAAAACAGTAACAACAATTCTCACAATGGAGATGTTACTGGTGCCCGCATGAGTAAATCGATGACATCGGGAGGACAGTACTACAGTGCTATAATATAATTTTAGTTCCTATTTTCACTTCTTGAGCATGATTTTGGTATCTCTGTTTCAAAGAATATATGAAACCAACTGTTCTACCTTGTTATGAACATAGTCAAGATCTTTAAGATATTCTGCTTGCCGAGTTCTGTCATTGTGGACAAAAAGATGTGAGAAGTCATATCCCTAAAGGTCAGCAATCCAGGGAGAGATATTGTCCTTGTGGGAAATGAATTTCATTTTGTCTCTGTGTATTTTTTGTTGTGGACTATTCAGTTGTGGCTAAACTTAACTGTGAGAGCACTAGTGATTGGTGTCTAAACAGGGCTGGGCAGGTCTTATTAGGCTGAACCATAACCACAAAGAATCTGATACCACAGGCTTGGTTTCCAAGCAAAGTGATGGGGTGACTCTGAGGCCACTGTGACTATGGAAAGCAATGCTGTGGCAAGAACCACCAAGGGCTTGGGTTAGGATCCTTTTTATCCACCTTTCTGACATTGTGTGAACCTCCTGACTGGGTAGACATAAGGGAAGACAAGGAGATATGGTATTTCTAGTAATCTCTGGTCAGAACTATACTGAACTTTCAACAAACAGGTCTCCTCCAACTGAAGAAATGGCTGCCTTGCTGTGTTTTCCCTCCCTGAAATTCTCCTTCATCCTGAACGGGATGCTGTCTTCTGTTGGAAGGGAAACTTCATCTCCAACCCCACACACTGCTGCCTTGGGTCAGCAGTGGGTCAGACATCATGTTGCAAATAAAAATTGGACAGAGCCAGATTCATAACCCTCATTATTCCTGAACAGGATACTTTTCATTTACATCCGTTTACCACACTGATTCAAGTTGATCTGACCAATCTGGGAGTGAAAGGGACTTCAGTCCGTTGTGATGAAAGTCATGAAGGCTGTCAGCATTAAGAAGGCATGGACAATGACTGTCCTGTTTACTTCTAAAACTCTTGCACTTGCTTTTGGTTGACTGTTACATCTTGGCTGTTACTGCAAATACAGTGTTGTCTAATTATGCAGCTGAGGTTCTTTTCCTTACTAAACAGATATCTATTACTTGGGTGGGCATCAAGGATCTTCTTTAACAGGAAGCTTGGTTTGCATGATAAGCAATAGACAAACTGAAAGGGGTTCTGTCTGCTTAGCTTAGGGGGTATATTTCCCCCCTAGGGTACACAAAGCTGCATGTGAGGTTATAATTGACACAAGAGATATGAAAAAAGGACAATCTCAGGCATAGCATGATGATTGACGGCTTTGGAGGAAATAGTAGAAGGTGGCAAAGAGGAGGAAGCAGAAAACTTGGTGTGTATAAATATGAGCAGAGTGGAACTGCGTTGGATTTGGCTCACGGCTGAGACACAGTAGCTAATGTGCAAAGAATAAAGGGAATCAGTTTCTCATTCAATAAATAAATATGTTTCGAACTCGTGTCAGCCTTCATGGCAGGCTAGTCTGGAATCTTCACTAACAAAAAGTGTCCAGTCCCAGAGGGGTTCAGCTGGCTTGTGCTCCTTTCTGATTCTCCTGCTCCAAAGAGTTTAGGATCAAGGTGAAGACCGGATGTCTTTTTTTTCAAAGGAGATAATGTCTTGGACTGTGCTGTCCACATGAGGGTCCCTGGAGCATCCCGAGGGTGGAGGAGGGAAGGAATGAGCTGGCATCCCTATGGTCTTGTTTTACCCACCTCCAGGGTAGTTTGTTGGTTAGGAGGAAATCAGGGGCCATTTCTGGGGCCCAAATCTGGCCTTGAGTTTTCTTTCCCTTGAGTCTTCTGTTTGGATCCCTGAATGTAGCACAAATGTTTGTCTAAGGAGTCATTCCTTGACTTCTAGGCCAGCATCCTGAATCTAACAGTGCTCAGGCCTAGCTAGTAGGAAGGGTGGTCCTGTGTCTGCCTGTGATGGCCATTAGAGTCAGTCTCTGACCCGTCTAAAGACAGAGGGTGGGTTTCGTGTCACTCAGATCTGTAGCAGCACATTCCTGCTGCTGCTTCCAGGGCAGGAAGGAAACTGCCCCCTGCCTTGCTCTCCTCTAAGTGGGGAGGCTGACCCCAGGACCGTTTTGAAGGCCCCACTTTCCTGTTGCACCACTGCTCTAGATCCATGTGATCATACACACTGTCCCAGCATCAAACAAAGACACATATGGAACCCCGGGTGCATCCCGCTAGGACTCTGTGTAGGAGGGAGACTGAGCCTGAGGACTGGGCGGGTTTCACTCTGGGACTTGCTGGGCTCCTCTGTCCCTTCCCCACTACTGGGGCCACAGAGTGTCTGCACTGTTGCTGATGGACAATCCTGAGTCCTGCCCACTATAGAGAGGGTCCTTCCACCTCAGAGACTGAGGAGACAGCAGGGGACTCACCCTAGAGGCAGTGGTGACAAGAGAGACAGTCCCCAAAGCCCCTGAACAACTCAGGAACCAGGGCTTGAGGTGAGGCCGAGCTGGTCTGTTCTGTGAGTTCCTGAGGGTTATGGACACCCCTGATGGACCATATTAGAGGCTCGCTATGAACCCCTTGAGACCCATCCTCAGTAGGAAACCCTGCTAGTGCCACAGGGAGTTCTGGGGGGGGTCTCTGTGGGTGGCAGAGAAAAGGCAGCTTAGGGAAGTGTGCCTGTGTGGGGGAGTGGGACTGAGAGCTTCATGGAAGCAGGAAGAGGAATCATCCAGGAGACTGGAGATTGAGCTGGGCCTGAGCTCAGAGAGGCAGGGAAGGGCCTGGGACTCAGCTCTCAGAAGTGAGAGTGGGCATGGTGGGGCTAGTGTCATACTTCCTCTCTGCATACACCAAGGGAAGTTCCCTGAGCCTCAGACCATTTTGTGTTTCCTCCTCCTTGGTGCTCAGTCTATCACTATTAAAGGGACAGAGGAGACAGATGTGGGTGGGCAACATGACTGTGGGACCACTCTCAGGGCCTGGGGAGGGGAAAAGTAAACATCTGAACTGCATCCCTGGCCTTCTGAGCACAGAGCTGCCCTATAAATGAGGCTCACACAGAAGCAAGAGATTGATGCTGCTAAATATTTTACTGAGTTTTGGGCCCCTCCCTAAGAGGTGCTGAACCTTCTCAGAGGAGGCATTGGAAGAGGAAGTTACATTCTTTTCAGAGTTTTCTTTATCCAGGGCAGAAAAAAGGAGATTCTGGTGTAGATGCTTGGAGGAATATTATTTTTTTTTTTACGGGATGCGATGCCCTGAGCTACATTGTCACACACGAGTGGACCCCCGGAGTCTCCCTGTGGAGGTGAAGGAAGGATTGGTCTGTATCCTCCTGCCCCTGGCAAAAGCAGGCAGGCCAGGCCCCAGCTGTCAGGGGCTGACCCTGGACATTTACAGGGTACCTCACCCCAGAGGCCTGCTTCCTTTGCCCCTCCCCTGGATGAGATCGTTTCCTGCCTGGTCTGGGAAAAATGGTGGGTTTCACTCAGTGTGGGGGGCATCAGATAATAACCTGGTGGGACTAACTCTTACATCCACTTGGCCTTACCAATTGACGAGAGACACCCCACCCAGCCTGTGCTCAGACTGTGGGATTCTCTCTGGGAGGCCCTGTGTGCCATCCCCAAAGGCCCTTGAAGGCTGACAGAGTTCTGGCTCTTCCTCGCCAGGTGGTCCTCTTTCCCTGTTAGAGATAATCACCCCAGAGGATGAGGGGTCCCAACCTCAGTGAGAAGGCCTCCACTGCTCCCCAATCTGCCCTGTCCCCAGAGTCAAGTTTGGAAGTGACTGGATCTCACCTTCATGATATTCTCTCCTTTCTTGTCTCCTGCACACAGTTGAGTTGTATAGTTGTAATTTTTGTACTTTATTTTGCACTCCTCTTCCTTTTGTACTTTCACCTCCAACTCCATCAGTTTTTCAGGTAACTTTTTCCAGAGCGAGATTCGTCCCCAACCAGCCACACTGCACCACTTTCCTGATTTCAGGCGGGTTTGTGTATCTGGCAGTTTCAGGAGCTTTATTTTTTCTGACAACTTGACCTTTTCATCCAACTTTGATGAGAGGAGATATATATATAGAGAGAGAGAGAGAAAGAGAGAGAAAGAGAGAGAGTGTTGACCTCAATCCACAGATCCTTGCCCTCAACCCTTGCATGTGGTGCATGTCTTAGTCTTAGTCTTCGTCAGCCACCAGAAATGACAGTCACTAAATAGCAGGAGGGACACAGATGTCAGTGGGAGGGAATCAGGGATCCAGAGCCAGTAAATTTCATTTTCTTACCTTTAACAACATGATATCATTGGAGCTAGTATTTTTATCATAGCCCTCATGAGGGAAGATTGCACGCACAGAGATATTCCTGAACCAATTCGCTGTTTTGCCAATGAGGTTGGTACCCAGGATCACCTCAATTTTTCTGCACAAAGAGCACACAGGGTGCATGGTCACAGAGACAGTGCTCAGCAAGTGGGTTTGCATCAAATGTCCAGTTTAAGAACCTTAAGGGACAGGGGACTACATTGGGATATCTGATTCTCAGCAACTGAGAGGTTTGTTTGGTGTTACAAATGGTTCCTGTACTGGTGGTTCCCAGGGGTGAGTGGAGCCAGCAAAACATGAAATGACATTGTTCAGCTCTGGGTACTAACGTGTAGGTAGGGCAGAAACCCTTCAGCCTCTGCACAGACTGGCTCTGTCCCCAGGAACCTGCTCACCTCTCCCCATGAGGACTCTTCTGGCTCACTGTCCCTGGAGCTGGGGAGTCTCTGGGCAGAAGCAGGGGTATCCATCCAGAGACCCCAGGGGAGTGCAGCTGTGTGTCTCCTCACCTGCCATTACAGTGAGCAGCAGTCATCACCACATCCTTTTCTATCAGGAACCCACCACATCGGTATCTTTTAGACTTCTGTCGATAGATCCTCAGAAATGCCATGTAGGGTCGAGAGTGCGGTTTGGCCTCATGTCCACCAATGATATCTCCTGAGGAAATGTCAGTTGTGTGTGTGTGTGTGCACCCCCTCAGTGTCCCTGCTGCCTTCACTGAAGGCTCAGGCAAGCAGGGTAGTCTGGGGTTCAGAGTTTTTGTTGGCAGGGTGAGCTTCACATCCCATTCCATCCTAGTGGACACACACAAAGTGGATGAGCAGAAGCTCTGCTAGTGAGTTTGTTCACAAAGAATGGGAGGAAGATATATGTCTTAGGGACTACGGAGTCTGGGGGTTCCTGACATTGCTCTCTTGGCTAGATTCTGAGATCTCTGATTTTGTGATGTACAGCAGGAACATCTTTCTAGAGGGAGAATGAGGTCAGGGGCTGATTGTGGTTCAGCTTACTCCTGATGTGAACATAGCGGGTGCTCTGTTAGTGGGGGATTCTGTAGGAATGACCTCTAGGTTGGCGGTCATTGAAGAAGGCCTTGAGGAAGGTTCGAGTTATCTGTGGAGGTGATTCAAAGGAGAAGGGTTGGATCTGTTAAACTTGTCCATCTTTGACAAGGAGGCACTGCTCAGTGCCTGGAAGGAGAACAGAAATAATGAGAGGCATTGAAGGGCCTTGGAACAGAGCCAAGCAGAAACAGACCTTTGGGAATAGCAATGTCACCTACTATGGAGTCTATTATGTCCCAGATTCTCCTATACTCCCACCTCCCATCAACCCCAGCATCTGTTCCAGAGGCATCCCAGAATAGCCCAGTCTCTCTTCAGGTACCAGGAGAGTAGTGCCACGAACTCTTCTTGAGTTGAGCCTCCAACCATTTCTTTTTCTTTCTTTTTTAATCTAACATAATCCTTGAGGGACTCATGTGACCTGGGATGTGGGTTCTGAGTGTTCCAGGAGAGAATGGATAGTCAGATTCAGAAGAAGCAGGAGCATCCCCAGTGAGCAGGTCAGGCTTTGAGCATGGAAAGATCACTCACCTGTCTGTGCCCTGGGTGGCAGTGCAAAGCTGAACAGAAGGAGCAGGAGCATCTTCCCAGGAAGGTGTTCAGTTAGCAGCATTGTGCTTCCTCTATGGTCTCTTTTCTAACCTAGGAGAGAAAAGTTGTGTGGCTTTGCTGTTACCTGAGTTCTTTTCTAGTTTTATACATCTTCCCTAATTCAATGCTGACAACACTTCCTGTGGGCTATTGCAACACATACCATAGTAGAAGTCCAACTATAACCTCAGAGCACTTGTTACAGCCCAGAACGGAATCCTAATAAATACGTGGGGGCGTGCAACAAGAGGTATTCCTCCCAGAATTATTGGATCCCAGAAACCTGTGTTTGCACTTCTTTATCATCATGTTGCCAAGTACATCCAACTAGAATCTTTGAGAGCTGTGTGTATTGCCACGGTGAGCCTGGCAAGCTCCCCTTGGTGTATTTGATATGCCCAAAACAGTATGTTCTTGTCTGTTCTATGACTGATGCAATGTAATGAAGATTCATCCTTCCCCTTGAAAGCTGATGTTGTGGGGAACGAAGAACTCTTAGTGACTAGATGTAGAAAGAAAGAACCACGGTGAGAGATAGTCGGCATGAGTTCAACCCAGCTCATGTCTAGAATGGAAGAAACTTAGTGACCGATGGAGCAGACATCAACCCAGAAAGACTCATGCACCATTATGTCTTCCTTCTTGGGAATTTTAACAACTTTATTACTATATAAATGCCAAGAATGACGGAATATCACCTCTCAGATCAATGTTTCATCGATTTGGGAAACATGTGATCCTAATGTTTAATCCAGAGAACTTAAGCCAGGCTTCTCCTTGATGCAGAGTTTGATTCCAAGAAAAGTTCTGAGTTTTAAACTTCTGATAGATGTGAGGTGTAGATGTATGCTAGGCCACCAAATACCCAGAACTAGTCTTTCCCCACATTTATTATTCAGCAGTCCTGGCGCTGAGTAGGTTCATATCCATAATGTTGATAATAGATATGGAGATACATTGTCTCTAAAAAGTCCAAGCCCGGTATTGGTCTACGAGTAATTTAATATACTTGAATATTGGTTAATTATGGTGTTTAAAATTGCCATCTTTACATTCACTTTTTGCTGGAGTGATAGCATTGTGGGTAGGGCGTTTGCCTTGTATGCAGCTGTCCCGGGTTCAATTACTCTGTCCCACTCGGAGAGCCCGGCAAGCTACTGAGTGTATCATGCCTGCACGGTGAGCCTGGAAAGCTCCCCTTGGTGAATTTGATATGCCAAAAACAGTAACAAGACTCACAATGGAGATGTTACTGGTGCCCAATCGAGCAAATTGATGAACAATGGGAGGACAGTGTTACAGTGATATAATATAATTTTAGTCCCTATTTTCACTTCTTGAGCATGATTTTGGTATCTCTGTTTCAAACAATATATGAAGGCAACTAATCTACCTTTGTTATGCTCATAGTCAAGATCTGTATAAAGTTCTGCTCGCAAATGTCTGTCATTGTGGACTGAAAGATGTGAGAAGTCACATCCCGGAAGGTCAACAACTCAGGGAGAGATATTGTCCTTGTGGGAAATGAGTTTCGTTTTGGTGTCTGTGTGTTTTTGGTTGTGGAATATTCAGCTGTTCCTAGACTTAACTGTGACAGCATCATTGATTGGTGTCTAAATAGGGCTGGGAGGTTTTATTAGTCTGACCCATATTCACAAAGAATCTGATATCTCAGGCTTGGCCTCCAAACAAAGTGCTGGGGTGACACTAGGCCACCCTGACTTTGGAAAGCAAGGCTGTGGCAAGAACCACCAAGGCCTTGGGCTAGGAGCCTTTTTTCCACCTTTATGACACTGTGTAAGCCTTCTAACTGGGTAAACATAAGGGAAGACATGGAGCTATGTTAATATTGTCCTCCTATTGTTCATCAATTTGCTAGAGTAGGCACCGGGGACGGAGGATTCGAACCTGGGCCTGCCTCGTGCAAGGAAAACGCCCTACCCACTATGCTATCGCTCTAGCCCACAGTGAATGTAAAGATGGGAATTTTAATCACCATAATTAACCAGTTTTCCAGTATATTAAGTTATTCTTAGACCAACACTGGGTTTGAACTATTTAGAGACAATATACCTCCATCTCCATTAAGGTATTTCTGGTAATACTGGTCAGATTATACTGAACTTTCAACCCACAGTTCCCCGAGAGCAAACTGATGAAATGGCTGCCTTGCTGTGTTTTCCCTCTCTAAAAAGCTTCTTCATCCTGAATGGGATGCTGTCTTCTATTGGAAGGGAAACTTCATCTCCAGCCCCACACACTGCTGCCTTGGGCCAGACATGACAATGAACATAAAAATTGGACAGTGCCAGACTCATAACCCTCATTATTCCTGAACAGGATGTTTTTCTTCTGCATCCATTTACCACACTGATTCAAGCTGATCTGACCAATCTGGGAGTGAAAGGGACTTCAGTCCGTTGTGATGAAAGTCATGAAGCATTAAGAAGGCATTAAGAAGGCATGGACAATGACTGTCCTGTTTACTTCTAATACTCCTGCACTTGGTTCTGGTTGACTGTTATATATTTGCTGTTACTGCAAACACAGTGTTGTCTGATTATGCAACTGAGGTTCCTTTCCTTGCTAAACTGGTATCTATTACTTGGGTGGGCATCAAGGATCTTCTTTAACAGGAAGCTTGGTTTGCATGATAAGCAATAGACAAACTGAAAGGGGTTCTGTCTGCTTAGCTTAGGGGGTAGATTTTTCCCCCTAGGGTACATGAAGCTGCATGTGAGGTTATAATTGACACAAGAGATATGAAAAAGGGACAATCTCAGGCATAGCATGATGATTGACGGCTTTGGAGGAGGTAGTGGAAGGTGGCAAAGAGGAGGAAGCAGAAAACTTGGTTTGTATAAATATGAGCAGAGTGGAACAGCATTGGATTTGCCTCACAGCTGAGACAGAGTAGCTAATGGGCAAAGAGTAAAGGGAAACAGTTTCTCATTGGAGAAATAAATATATTTTGAACTCGTTTCAGCCTTCATGCAGGCTAGTCTGGAATCTTCACTAACAAAAAATGTACAGTCCCAGAGGGGCTGAGCTGGCTCATGCTCCTTTCTGGTTTTCTTGCTCCAAAGAGTTTAGGATCAAGGTGAAGACCTGGATGTCTTCTGACATATTTTTTTTAAGAGATAGTGTCTTGATCTGTGTTGTCCACAGGAGGGTCCCATGGAGCATCCCGAGGGTGGAGGAGGAAAGGAATGAGCTGGTATTCCTATGGTCTTATTTTTCCCACCCCCTGGATAGCTTGTTAGGAGAAAATCAGGGCCATTACAGGGGCCCAAATCTGGCCTTGAGTGTCCTTTCCCTTGAGTCTCCTGTTTGGAGTCCTAATGTAGCACAAATGTGTGTCTAAGGAATCATTCCTTGATTTCTAGGCCATCATCCTGTGTCTGGCAGTGCTCAGGTGGAGCTAGCAGGAAAGGGGGGTCCTGTCTCTGCCATTGGCGGCCATTAGAGTCAGATTCTGACCCGTCTAAAGACAGGGTGGGTTTCCTGTCCCTCAGATCTGTAGCAGCACATGCCTGTTGCTGCTTCCATGGCAGAAAGAAAGCTATTCCCTGCCTTGTTCTTCTCTGAAGGAGGAAACTGACCCCAGAACTGTTTTGAAGCCCCACTTCCCTATTGCATCACTGCTCTAGATACTTGTGATCACACACTCAAACTGTCCCATCATCAAAGAGAGACACATATTGGATCCTGGGCACATCCCTCTAGGACTCTGTGTAGGAGGGAGTTCTGAGGGTCTCTGTGGGTGGCACAGAGAAGAGGCAGCTTAGGGCAGTGTGCCCTGGATGGGGGAGGGGGACTGAAAGCTACATGGGAGCATGAAGAGGAAGCATCTGGGTGACTGGAGGCTGAGCTGAACCTGAGCTCTGAGGGGCAGGGAAGCACCTGGGACTCAGCTCTCAGAGGTGAGAATGAGGATGGTGGGGGCCCAGTGCCGGGGAGATGGTGATACTTTCTGAATACAACAGGGGAAGTAGAGAGGCTCCCATGAGCGTCAGGCCAGTCTGTGCTTCCTCCTTCTCAGTGGTGAGTCTGTCCCTGGCAGAGGGACAGAGGAGATAGATGTGGGTGGTAAACATGAATGAGGGACCACTCTGCAGGGCTGCGGAGGAGACAAGTAAACATCTGAACTGCATCCCTGGCCTCCTGAGCACAGAGCTGCCCTATAAATGAGGCTCACACATGAGCAAGAGGTTGATGCTGCTAAACATTTTACTGAGTTGTGGGCCCCTCCCCAGGAGGTGCTGGAACTTCTCACAGGAGGCATTGGAAGCTGGTTTTACATTCTTCTCAATGTTTTCTTTATCCAGGGCACAAAAAAGGAGATTCTGGTGTAGATGCCAGGAGGAATTCCATTTTTATCTCCATAGGACACGATGCCCTGAGCTATGTTGTCACACACAAGAAGACCCCCAGAGTCTTCCTGTGGAGGTGAGGAAAGGATTGGTCTGTCTTTTCCTGCCCCAGGCAAAAGTAGGCAGGCCAAGGGCCAACTGTTCGGGGCTGATCCTGGACATTGTCAGGGTACTTCACCCCAGAGGTCTGCTTCCTTTGCCTCTCCCCAGGACTGAGGCCATTTCCTGCTGGGTCTGGGAACAATCAGTGGATTTCACTCAGTGTGGGGGGCGTCAGATAATAATCTGGTAAGACTAACTATGATATCCACTTGGCTTTTCCAAATGATGAGGGACACCCCACCCAGCGTCTGCTCAGATTGTGAGATTCTTTCTGTGAGACCCCATGTGCCATCCCCAAAGGCCCTTGAAGGCTGACAGAGGTCTGGCTATTCCTGAACAGGTGGCCCTCTTTTCCTGCTAGAGAGAATCACCCCAGAGGATGAGGGGGTCCCCACTGTTCATTGACTTGTCTTTCACTGTTCCCCAATCTGCCCTGTCTCCAGAGTCAAGTTTGGCAGTGACTTGATCTCACCTCCATGGAATCCTTTCCGTTCTTGTCTCCTACACACAGCTGAGTGATAGAGTTGTAATTTTTGTAGACTCTTTTGCATGTCTGTTCCTTTTGGACTTTCAGCTCTACCTCCATCAGTGTCTTAGGTAACTTTCCCCTGAGGGCAGTTCGTCCCCAACAAGCCACACTGCACCACTATCCTGGCTCCAGGCAGATTTGTGGATCTGGCAGGCTCAGAATATTTATTTTGTTTTTCAGCTTGACCTTTTTATTCAGCTGTGTGGAGAGAAAGAAAGGGTCCCACTCACTCTGCCGCTCCTGGCCCTCAACTCCCACATGGGATGCATGTCTTAGTCTTCGTCAGTCACTAGAAATTACTGGCATTGGATAGCAAGTAGGGCACAGATGTTGGGGTAAATGGATTAAGAACAAGTTAGTTTCAGCACTTTCTTACCTTCAGCAACATGATATCATTGGAGTGAGTATCTTTGTTATAGCCCTCATGAGGGATGGTTTTTTTCACAGAGAACTTCCTGGGCCAATTCCATATTTTGCCAATGTTGTTGGTACCCAGGATCACCTTTATTTTTCTGCACAAAGAGCACACAGGATGTATGGTCACAGAAACAGAGCTCAGCAAGTTGGTTTGCAGCAGAGGGTCAGTTTAAGGACCTCAAGGGACAGGGACTACGTTGGGAGCTCTGATTCTCAGCAGCTGAGAGTTTGGTGGAACAAATGGCCCCTGTACTGAAAGTTTCCAGGGTGAGAGGAACCAGCAAAAGTGAAATGGTATTTTTTGCCTCTGGGTGTCAACATGTAGGAAGGGCAGACTCCCTCCTGCAGCCTCTGCACCTGACTGGCCCTTTCCTCAGGAACCTTCCCATCTCTCCCCATGAAGACTCTTCTGGCTCACTGTCTCTGGAGCTGGGGAGTGTCTGGGCAGTAGAAGAGATCTCCACCCAGAGGCCCTAGGGGAGTACAGCTGTGTGTCTCCTCACCTGCCATTACAGTGAGCGGCCGTCATCACTACGTTCTCTTGTATCAGGAACCCACCACATCGGTATCTTTCATACTTCTGACTATAGATCTTCAGATATGCCATGTAGGGTTGGGAGTGCAGTTTGACCTTCTGTCCCCCAGTGATATCCTCTGAGGAAATTTAAGGGGTATGTATCTGTGTGTGTGTGTGTGTGTGTGTGTCTGTGTCTGTGTGTACCCCCTCAACGGCCCTGCTGCTTTCACTGAAGGCTCAGGGCAGTGGGGCAGTCTAGGGTTCAGAGTTTTTCTTGACAGCACAAGGCCCTGAACGACCCTGTCTCTCTTCAGGTACCAGGAGAGAAGCGCCCACCAACTCTTCTTGAGTTGAACATCCCACAATTTCTTTCTTTTTTCTTTTTTTAATCCAACATAATCCTTGAGTGACTCATGTGACCTGGGTTGTGGGTTCAGAATGTTCCAGTAGACAATGTGTAGTCAGATTCAGAAGAAGCAAGAACATCCCTGGTGATCATGTCAGGCTTTGAGCATGGGAGGGGCACTCACCTGTCGCTGCCCTGAGGGATAGTGCAAAGCTCAGCAGAAGGAGCAGGAGCATCTTCCCAGGAAGGTGTTCAATTAGCAGCACTGTGCTTCCTCTATGGTCTCTTCTCTAACCTAGGAGAGAAAAGTTGTATGGCTTTGCTCAGGTGTTATAAAAGGACCTGAGTCCTTTTATAGTTTTATACATTCTCCCCACCTCAATGCTGACGACATTTCCTAGGTAGCTGTGGGAGAGTGCAACACATACCATAGCAGTAGTCAACATGGATCCTCAGAGCACTTATTCCAGCCCAGAAAGGAAACCTAACAAATAAGTGGGAGAGTGTAACAAGAGATATTCATCCCAGAATTATTGAATCCCAGAAAAATGTGTTCGCACTTCTTTATCATCATGTTGCCAAGTCCATCCAACTAAAGTCTTTGACAGCTGTGTGCCTATGTTCTTATCTGTGCTATGACCGATGCAATGCACTGAAGATGCATCCTTCCCTTTGAAAGCTAATGAGGTTTCAAAGAAGAAACCTCAGTGACCAGATGTAGAAAGAAAGAACCAAGGTGAGAGATAGCCGACATGAGCTCAACCCAGTGTCAGATGGAGCAGACATGGACCTAGAAAAAGACTCATCCACCCTCATGGCTTTCTTTCTTGTCTATTTTATTTTTATTTATTTATATATTTTAATTTTTTATTGAATCACCTTGAGAGCAGTTATAAAGTTTTCAGGTTAAAGTCTCAGTCATACGATGATGAAAAATCTGTCCCTTCACCAATGCACATTTTACACCACCAGAAATCCTAGTATACCCCCCCTCCTCCTACCTTTGTGGCAGATTATTTCCACATCTAGAAGAAGAAGAAGAAGAAGAAGAAGAAGAAGAAGAAGAAGAAGAAGAAGAAGAAGAAGAAGAAGAAGAAGAAGAAGAAAAAGAAGAAGAAGAAGAAGAAGATGATGATGATGATGATGACGGTATTGTCTGATTATGCAGCTGAGATTCCTTTCCTTACTCAACAGGTATCTATTACTTGGGTGGCCAACATCTTTAATAGGAAGCTTGGTTTGCATGATAAGCAATAGACAAACTGAAAGGGGTTCTGTTTGCTTAGCTTAGTGGGTAGATTTTGCCCCTAGGGTACACAAAGATGCATGTGAGGTTATAACTGAGAGAGGAGATATAAAAAAGGGACAATCTCAGCCATAGCATGATGAATTATGGCTTTGGAGGAGGTAGTGGAAGTGCCCGATTGAGAAAATCTATGAACAACGGGAGGACAGTGCTACAATGCTACAATATAATTTTAGTCCCTATTTTCACTTCTTGAGCATGATTTTGGTATCTCTGTTTCAAACAATATGTGAAGGCAACTAATCTACCTTTGTTATGCTCATAGTCAAGATATTTATGATATTCTGCTTGCAGAGGTCTGTCTTTGTGGATAGAAAGATGTGAAAAGTCATGTCCCTGAAGGTCAACAACTCAGGGAGAGATATTGTCTTTGTGGGAAATGAATTTCGTTTTGGTGTCTGTGTGTTTTTGTTGGGGACTATTCAGCTGTGCCTAAACTTAACTGTGACAGCACCAGTGATGGTATCTAAATAAGGCTGGGAGGTCTAATTACTCTGACCCATATCCACAAAAAATCTAATATCTCAGGCTTGGCCTCCAAAGTGCTGGGGTGACACTAGGCCACCCTGACTTTGCAAAGCAAGGTTGTGGCAAGAACCACCAAGGCCTTGGGCTAGGAGCCTTTTTTCCACCTTTATGACACTGTGTAAGCCTCGTGACTGGGTAGACATAAGGGAAGACACAGAGTTATATTAACACTGTCCTACTGTTCATCGATTAGCTTGAGCAGGCACCAGGGACAGAGAAATTAAACCCGGTTCAGCTACATGCAAGCAAAATGCCCTACCCACTGTACTATCACTCCAGCCCAAAGTGAATATAAAGATGGTAATTTTAATCACCATAATTAACCGGTTTTCAAATATATTAAGTGATACTTTGACCAATGCTGGGCTTGAACCATTTAGAGACAATGTACCTCCATCTCCATTATGGTATTTCTGGAAATACCTGGTCAGACTTATACTGAGCTTTCAACCCACAGGTCCCATGAGAAAACTGATGAAATGTCTGCCTTGCTGTGTTTTCCTTCTCTGCAAAGCTCCTTCATCCTGAACGGGATGTTGCCTTCTACTGGAAGGGAAACTTCATCCCCAGCTCCCCACACTGCTGCTTTGGGTCTGACATGAGAACGCACATAAAAATTTGACAGTGCCAGATCATAACCCTCAATATTCCTGAATAGGATGCTTTTAATTTTCATGCATTTACCACACTGATTCAGGCAGATTTGACAACCTGGCAGGGAAAGGAACTTCAGGTCATTGTGATGAAAGACCTTAAGGCTGTCGGCATTAAGAAGGCATGGACCTGCACGGCCATGGCTCCAGAGGCACAAGGACTTAATTCAGAGCCCAGCAGTTTGTGGCAGAAAAGTGAATGAACTATGCGTTAAACTATGGCGCCATGCCTCCCTGGGAGGGAAAGAGTGTCTGTCCCTTCCACCTCCCTCCTCCCCCCATCCCGGCAGCAAGGTGGCTGTCGCCTCAGAGCTTATTGGAAAGCCAGGTATGAGCCAGCAGTGACAGGGCAACTGCAGCCTCATGGGAAGGGGGGCAGTACCAGCGCATCCTTCACACTCTACCGAGGTCACGAGTTGCCCCCCGACGAGCGGCTCTCCATCACTGCTATGGCTCCAGAGGCACAGAAATCAATCTCGTAATTATCTGGCTCTTGACAGAAATCCCTCCAGACTTAATTAGTAAAATATCAGAAATCCAAAATTGTGCAACCTCTATCGCAGCTGCGCAACCTCATATGGTTCTCATAACCAGCTATAGAAAACAAATTATTTCACAATGCCTTTGCAGCAGTTCTGATTGTTGGGTGGAAAGTCTAAACAATAATGGTGCATCTTTTGTCGAAATAATGAAAGTAATCAAAGTAGAGAGAGAATTAAGTAGAAATTATCTGCCTCACAGGCACTGGGAAGGGTGGGAGGTGGGTATATTGGGGTTCTTGGTGGTAAAAAATAAGTACTGGTGAAGGGAAAGGTGTTTGATCATTGTATGACCGAGACTTAAACCTGAAAGTTTTGTAGCTTTTCCCACAGTGCTTATATATATATATATATATATATATATATATATATATATATAGCATGGACAGTGACTGTCCTGTTTAATTCTGAATCTCCTGAAATTGGACCTGGTTTATTGTTACATGTTTGCTGTTCACTGATTCCTAGCAAAGATGGTGTTGTCTGATTATGAAGCTGAGATTCCCTCCCTTAGTCAACAGGTATCTATAACTTGGTTGGCCAACAAGGATCTTCTTTAACAGGAATCTTTGTTAGCATGATAAGCAATAGACAAACTGAAAGGGGTTCTGTCTGCTTAACTTAGGGGGTAGATTTTGCCCCTAGGATACACGAAGCTGCATGTGAGGTTATAACTGACAGAAGAGACTATGGAAAAGAGACAATCTCAGGCATAGCATGATGAATGATGACATTGGAGGAGGTAGTGGAAGGTGGCAAATGGAGGAAGCAGGACACCCAGTGTGAAGAAATATGAGCAGAGTACAACCGAGGAGCATTTGACTCTCAGCTGAGACACAGTAGCTAATGTGCAAAGAATAAAGGGAAAAACAGTTTCTCATTGGAGAAATAAATATTTTTTGAGATTATGGCAGGCTTCATAGCAGGCTAGTCTGTAATCTTCACCAACAAAACATGACCGGTCCCACAGGGGCTGAGCTGACTCATGCTCCTTTCTAGTTCTCTTGCTCCAGAGAGTTTAGGATCAAGGTGAAGACCTGAATGTCTTCTGCTATTTTCTTCAAAGGAGATAATGTCTTGAACTGTGTTGTACACATGAGGGTCTCTGGAGCATCCCGAGGGTGGAGGATGGAAGGAATGAGCTGGCATCCCTATGTTTTTTTTTTTTTTCAATCCCCTGGATAGCTTGTTGGTTAGGATGAAATCAGGGCCATTTCTGGGGCCCAAATCTGGCCTTCAGTATCCTTTCTCTCAAGTCTTCTGTTTGGATCCCTGAATGTAGCACAAATGTGTGTCAAGGAATAATTCCTTGACTTCTAGGGCAGCATCCTGAGTCTGACACAACGCTCAGGCTGAGCTAGCAGGAAGGGTGGGTCCTGGGTATTCCAGTGGTGGCCATTAGAGTCAGACTCTGATCCTGTCTACAGACAGAGGGTGGGTTTTGTGTCTCTCAGATCTGTGGCAGAACATGCCTGCTACTGCTTTCAGAGTAAGAAGGAAACTGCCCCCTGCCTTGCTCTCCTCTGAGTGGGGAGACTGACCCCAGGACCCCTTTTAAGTCCACACTTTCCTGCTGCACCACTGCTAGATCCTTGTGATCACACACACAGACTGTCCCAGAATCAAAGAGACACAGATTAGATCCTGGGAGCGTCCCTCTAGGATTCTGTGTAGGAGGGAGATGGAGTTCGAGTACTGGGCAGGTTACCACTCTGGGATTTTCTGGGCTCCTGTGTCCCTCCCGCACTGCTGGGACCACAGAGTAGCTATGCTGCTTCTGGATGGACAATCCTGAGTTGTGCCCACTACAGAGAGGGCCCTTCCTCCTCAGTGACTGTGGGGACATAAGGGGACTCAGCCTAGAGGCCAGTGGTGACTAGAGGGACAGTCCCCAAGGCCTCTGAACAACTCAGGGACCAGGACTGGAGGTGAGGCTGAGCTGGTCTGTTCTGTGAGTGCCTGAGGGTTATGGACACCCCTGCTGGGCCATCATAGAGGGTCCCTTTGAGCCCCCTGGGCCCATCTTCAGTAGGAAACCCTGCTAGTGCCACGGGGAGTTCTGGGGGTCTCTGTGGGTGGCACAGAGAAGATGCAGCTTAAGGTAGTGTGCCCTGTGTGGGGGAGGGGGACTGAGAGCTACATGGGAGCAGAAAGAGGAAGCATCCAGGAGACTGGAGGCTGAGCTGGGCCTGAGCTCTGAGGGGCAGGGAAGCTCAGAGGTGAGAATGGGGGTGGTGGTGGTGCTGGTGATACTTCCTCTCTGCATACTAGAGCCTCAGGCCAGTTTGTGCTTCCTCCTCTAGGTGGTCAGTCTATCTCTGTTAGAGAGACAGAGGAGAAAGACGTGGTGGGCAACATGACTGGGGGACCACTCTGAAGGTCTTGGGGAGGGGAGTAGTAAACAGCTGAACTGAATCCCTGGCTTCCTGACCACAAAGCTGCCCTATAAATGAGGTTCACACATGAGCAAGAGGTTGGTGCTGCTAAAAATTTTATTGAGTTGTGGGCCCCTTCCCTGGAGGTGCTGGAACTTCTCACAGGAGGCAGTGGAAGCTGATTTTACATTCTTTTCAATGTTTTCTTTATCCAGGGCATGAAAAATGAGATTCTGGTGTAGATGCCAGGAAAAATTCCATTTTTATCTCTAAAGGTCATGATGCCCTGAGCTACGTTGTCACACACGAGAGGATCCCCGTAGTCTCCCTGTGGAGGTGAGGGAAGGATTGGTTTGTGTCTCCCTGCCCCAGGCAAAAGCAGGCAGGCCAGGTCCCAACTGTCAGGGGCTGACTCTGGACATTGTCAGGGCACCTCACCCCTGAATCCTGCTTCCTTTGCCCCTCCCAGGACCAAGGCCATTTCTTGCTGGTTTTGGGAACAATCAGTGGGTTTCACTCTCTGTGGGGGCATCAGACAATAACCTGGTGGGACTAACTCTGACACCCACTTGTCAGAGTTACCAAATCATGACGGACATACCACCCAGCCTGTGCTGAGATTGTGGAATTCTCTCTTGGAGACCCCTTGTGCCATCCCTAAATGCCTTTGAAGGCTAATAGATTTCTGGCTCTTCCTCACCAGGAGAATCTTTTTTCCTGCTAGAGAAAATCACCCCAGAGGATGAGGGGTCCCAAACTCAGTGGGAAGGCCTCCACTGCTCCCCAATCTGCCCTGTCTCCAGAGTCAAGATTGGAAGTGACTGGATCTCACCTTCATGATATTCCCTCCTTTCTTGTCTCCTGCACACAGTTGAGTCTTAGAGTTGTAATTGTTGTAGATTCTTTTGCACTTCTCTTCCTTTTGTATTTTCAGCTCCACCTCCATCAGTTTGTCAGATGTCTTTCCTTTAAATGTGGTTTGTCCCCAGCCAGCCACACTGCACAACTGTCCTGGCTCTAGGTGGGTTAGTGGATCTGGAAGGCTCAGGAGATTAATTTTTTTTGTCAATTTGACCTTTTCACGCAGCTGTGAGGACAGAGAGAGACAGAGTAGGTTAACACACTCTATAGCTCCTGTCCCTGAACCCCCACAAGGGGTGCATGTCTTAGTCTTCGTCAGTCACTAGAAATGACAGGCACTGGATAGCAGGAGGGGCACAGATGTCAGTGGGGGTTGGGAGGGTGGTAAATGGATTAAGACTAAGTCAGTTTCAGCACTTTATTACCTTCAGCAACATAATATCATTGGAGAAAGTATCTTTATTATAGCCCTGATGAGGGAAAGTTGCATTCACAGAGATCTTCATGAGCCAATTTCTTCTTTTTCCAATGTTATTGGTACCCAGGATCACCTCAATTTTTCTGCACAAAGAGCACACAGGATGCATGGTCCGAGAAACATAGCTCAACAAGTGGGTTTGTAACAGAGAGTCGGTGTAAGGACCTTAAGGGGCAGAGGACTACGTTGGGAGCTCTGATTCTCAGCAGCTGAGGGGTTTGTTGGAACTAAATGGTTCCTGTACTCATGATTCCCAGGGGTGGGTGGAACCAGCATAACATGAAATGGCATTTTTTGCCTCTGGATCCTAACGTGTAGGCAGGAAAGAATCCCTGCATCCTCTGCACCAGATTGTCCCTGTCCCCAGAAATTTGCCCATTTTTCCCCATGAGGACTCTCCTTGCTCACTGTCTCTGGAGCTGTGGAGTGTCTTGGCAGAAGCAGGGGTCCCCATCCAGGGCCCTGAGGGGACTGCGCTGTGTGTCTCCTCACCTGCCATTACAGTGAGCGGCCGTCATCACCACGTCCTCTTGGATCAGGAACCCGCCACAACTTTTAGACTCCTGACCATAGATCTTCAGATATGCCATGTAGGGTCGGGAGTGCGGTTTCGTCTCATGTCCCCCAATGATATCTCCTGAAGAAAGGTCAGTTATATGTGTGCATGTATGTGCGTGCGTGCGTGCGTGCGTGTGTGTGTGTGTGTGTGTATGTGTGCGCCCTCAGTGGCCCTGCTGCCTTCAGTGAAGTTTCAGGGCAGCGGGGCGGTCTGTGGTTCAGAGCTTTTCTTGGCAGGGAGAGCTTCATATTCCTTTCCACCCAGGCCCCAAACACACACCAAGGGGATGAGCAGCAGCTCTGCCAGTGAGTTCGTTCACAAAAAATGGGAGGGAGATGTCTGTTTTAGGGACTAGGAAGTCTGGGGGCTCCTGACATTGCTCTCCTGGCTAGATTCTGTGATCTCTGATTTTGTGATGTCCAGCAGAAACATCTTTCTAGAGGAAGAATGAGGTCAGTGGCTGAGTCTGGTTCAGCTTATTCCTGATGTGACCACAGTTGGTATTCTGTTAGTGGGGGTTCCTGTAGGCATGACCTCAATGGAACTTGCGAAAGGTTGGAGATATCTGTGGGTGGGATTCAGGAAAAAGAAGAACTGGATTTGTTAAACTTGTCCATCTTCGACAAGGGGCACTGCTCAGTGCCTGCAAGGATAGCAGAGTTAGTGAGAGGCATTGAGGGGCATAGCTACAGAACCAGGAAGCAGCAGACCTTTGGGGACAGCAATGCCACCCACTATGGGGTCTGTTATGTCTCAACTCCTCTCGTACCCCCACCTCCCGTGCACCCCGGTGTCTGTTCCAGAGGTATCCCTGAACAGCCCTGTCTCTCTTCAGGTACCAGGACAGTAGTGCCCACCAACTCTTTTTGAGTTGTGCCTCCAACTGTTTTTTTCTTTCTTTAAATCCATCATAATTTTTGAGGGACTCATGTGGCCTGGAATGTGGGTACAGAATGTTCCAGTAGACAATGGAGAGTCAGATTCAGAAGAAGCAGGAGCATCCCTAGTGAGCAGGTTAGGCATTGAGCACGGGAGGGTCACTCACCTGTCTCTGCCCTGGGGGGCAGCGCAAAGCTCAACAGAAAAAGCAGGAGCATCTTCCCAGGAGGGTGTTCAGTTAGCAGCATTGTGCTTCCTCTATGGTCTCTTTCTAACCTAGGAGAGAAAAGTTGTATGGCTTTGCTCAGGTGTTATAAAAGGACCTGATTCCTTTTATAGTTTTATACATTCTCCCCACCTCAATGCTGACGACATTTCCTAGGTAGCTGTGGGAGAGTTCAATGCATACGATAGTAGTAGTCAAAGTAGAGCCTCAGAGCACTTGTTCCAGCCCAGGAAGGAATCCAAATAAATTAGTGGGGGCATGCAACAAGAGGTATTCATCCCAGAATTATTGTATCCCAGAAACGTGTTCACACTTCTTTATCATCATGTTGCCAAGTCCATAGACTTAAAGTCTTTGAAAGCTGTGTGTCTATGTTCTTATCTGTGCTATGACTGATGCAATGCACTGCAGATGCATCCTTCCCTTTGAAAGCTGATGTTGTGGGGAACGAAGAAGAAACCTCAGTGACCAGATGTAGAAAGAAAGAACCACGGTGAGAGACAGCCGACATGAGCTCAACCCAGCTCATGTCTAGAATGGAAGGAACCTCGTGACAGATGGAGCAGACATGGACCCAGAAAGAGATTCATTCACCATCATGGCTTCCTTTCTTGGAAATTTTAACAATTTTTTAAAATATATAAATGCCAAGAGTGACAGAATATCACCTCTCAGCTTAATGCTTTTGTCAATTTGGGAAATATGTGATACTAATGTTTCATCCAGAGAACTTTAGCCAGGCCTCTCCTTTGATGCAGAGTTTGATTTCAAGAAAAGTTCTGATTCTTAAACTTCTTATATATGTGAAGTGTAGATGTATGATAGGCCACCTAATACCCAGAACTGGTCTATCCTTTCCTCACATTTCTTATTCAGCCGTCCTGGCACTGAGTAGGTTCATATCCATTATGTTGATAATGGATATGGAGGTACATTGTCTCTAAACAGTTCAAGCCCAGTATTGGTCTAAGAATAACTTAATATAAATTGGTTAATTATGATAATTAATATTGCCATCTTTACATTCACTTCATATCTATGAGAAATGCCATGTTTTGATATACATCATTTTAATACCAATATCCTTATCAGACAAAGCATATTTTTCAAATCTTTATCTTTTTGAACTTAGTAGTAGGCATTTAAAATAAATAAAAGCACATTTTTGATTATCACAAAGTAAAAATGTCAGTTAATTATCCCTGCTACCAGACATTTAGCATAGTATGTTTTAAGTACGTGTGATTCTAATTTTTTCAATAATTTTTTTTACCTTGATTTAGCCTGCAACTTAGGATTTTCCACATGTTCTCAAAAAGAAACTCTGATACAGAGTTGTTTAGGATGTAAACAGTACATCAAATAATAAAAAGAAAATTCCATATGATGCAGCAATACTACACAAAGGCCATGACTACGAGCAAATGCAAACTCTAATTCATAAAGTTATTCCCTTATTCACAGAAGCATATGGAAACTAGAAAAGCATAGGCTACACTATTGTAAGCATAAGCAAGACATTGTTAAATTAAGAGACTAATATATATGCTCAGTGGAATAGTACTACATTATTTAAAAGATAATTTTGCATCCTTTGGGACAAAGTGAATGGAACTAGATAGGATCCAATGACAAGTGAAATAAGTCTGAAACAGAAACAGAAATACTGTTTTAATATATTTTGCTCCTATATGGGAGATAAAATATGCCCCTAAGGTAAAAATACAAATTTGAATCTAAACCAGTCCTTGGATTTACATTTTAGAACATAGATTGCCACGGGGTAAGTTTTGGGGCAAAAACGTTGGAGGGAATCCAGTGGATGGTGGTGGAAGGATCTGCAGCCTTGATGCTAGGGTGGTGTGACAGCTTGTGAAAAAGGGCTCTTGAAGCATGACCTATGATGTAAATCAACGTTATCGAAGTAAAAAAAATCACTGGAGATAAGAAATAAATTCAACACATTGGAGGGTGTGGGATTGCTTTGGTTTTTATACATTAGCACTGAACTAGCTGAAGGAAACAATTCCATCTATGACAACACCCAAAGTAATAACATACCTAGGAGAAATTGTACTTTACATTGTTACTCCATTCCCTTCCAGTCCCTGGAATACCCAAAATGTTTCTGAGTATATTGTCCTTTTTGTATATAAAAAAAATCATTTCATATGTGAGCTATTGTGACTGGGTTTATTCACTCAACATAAACTGGTCTATCCAAGTTGAAATATATCGCAAGTTCACCCTAACATTTCATGGTCTGTATTTGTCACAATTTACCCATTCATGTGTTGGTAGAAATTTTGGGTTTATTGAGTTCTTCAAGTTCCTTTCTTATCTCCTATCAATGAAATAGGGGAAACCCAACTCAGAGAATAGATGCCCTTTTTGGATGAGGAGGATGTTCCCATAAGGGTCCGTCCAGGTATGTGGTGTCAGAGTTCAGCTGGGGAGTTGGGAGCCCACAGAGTGGGAAGCCAGGTGCACTGTGTCAGAGTAGTCTGATAGGAATTAAGGCTAAGAGCCAGAATTTCTGTTGTGTGGAACAAGTACAACCAGCAGCCTCAGACAATTCTCAGATTCCAACACTTCCATGGGTGTTCGACACTCGACATGTGGAGAGTGGCCTTGGATGCTCCAGCCCATACATAATATAAGAGCATGGTGGTGGTTGGGTTCTGGAGGGTTTTGGCTGCTGGGGCTCTGCTTGGGGCGGGGAGGGTGACTCAACCCGTCCTCCTCTGAGGTGCACTAATAAAGACAGTCTTGCACAGGGTCAGAAGATTCTGTGGCCTGATTTATTTTCTAATAATTATATTTGCTCTTCTTTTAAGCAAAAGTATATAAATAATAAATTTAATAAAATATTATAACTTAAATATATTTATAAATATATACATAGTATCACTGTCACTGTCACTGCCCTCCCATTGTTCATTGATTTTGCTCGAGCAGGCCCATTAACATTGTGAGACTTGTTACTGTGTTTGGCATATCGAATACATCACGGGTACCTTGCCAGGCTTTGCCGTGAGGGTCAGATACTCTAGCTAGTTTGCCAGGCTCTCTGAGAGGGGCTGAGGAATCGAACTCAGGTCGGCCATATTGGCTGCGTGCAAGGCCAAACACCCTACCCGCTGTGCTATCGCTCCAGCCCATACATAAAAGAATATAAATTAAATATAATAGCATATCACTTCTTTGGGACCAAGTGATATGTAATAAATTTGTTATATGCCTACCAATGTGGGGTTGGGGGAAGAATCCTCATTTTTGACAGGGAAAATACGATGATTACTGCAATAAAGAATAAGGCTCAAGTGCAAAATAAAATTTAATGCAATATGTTTTAGATGCCAGAGTTGAAAATTTAGTTATGTAAATAAGAATAGGCAGTATACTATATTGTATCAAATGATTTAAATTTTCTTATACATAGGTTAAAATAATATAGCAATTAATCATTAAAAATTGACTTTTGTTTATTTATCTTTGGATAATTCCATTGCCATTTCTTTAAATTTTGTTGGAGTTAGCAAAGAAAATAAATTTGTTATATGCCTGCCAAAGGGGCAGATGGGGGAATTGGCAGGGACCCTGGGGTCACTAGTGATGGGACTGGTGTAGCAGCATTGTATGCCTGAAACAACTCTATTATGAACAACTTTGTAAATCATGGAGTCTTAATTAAAAATAAATAAATTTAAATTTGGTACATATTAAAAAGATAGTAAGCCAATAGATTCAGTAAAATAGGAAGAGAACTGGCGAGATAGTACAGCAGGTAGGGCATTTACTTTGCATGTGGCCAACAGGGTTTGATCCCCGGCATCCCATATGGTACCCTGAGCACTTCAGGGAGTAATTCTCGAGTGAAGAGCAAGGAGTAGACCTTGAGCATCACCATGTGTGATACTAAAACTTTTTAAAAATGTGTAAAATAGGAGGAGATAAGAGGGAGCAAAAGTTAACAAAATTACTGGGAGACATATAATAGAGAGGCTTAATAAAAGCAAGATTAATTATTTAAAAGGCCTAATTGAACTTACAAAACTTTGGAAACTGATGAAGAAAAGAATAGAAAAGACACAAATACTTAATATTTTATAAATATTATAGACTTTTAAAAGATAAGTCAAGATTGTGATCAAAATTTTATAGTAGGTAATTGGAAACTTCAGACAAAATGAAAATTTCACTGCTTATTTACTCAAGAAGAAATTACATATTAAGGTAATAGTATGAAAGAAATCAGTAGCCTAAAATTTCCACATAGAGTACTGACTTATGGTTTTATTTGCAGTGTCTACTGAAATTGAAGGA
Organism: Sorex fumeus; assembly: GCF_029834395.1. Lineage (NCBI taxonomy): Eukaryota > Metazoa > Chordata > Mammalia > Eulipotyphla > Soricidae > Sorex > Sorex fumeus. The sequence continues at coordinate 70,859,380 of NW_026606155.1, read as the reverse complement.
AGAAAAGCTTTTTTTAAATGTAGGAATACTGCTATTTGTTCAGCCACTGATTAGCTGATTGAATTGGGCATGATCTCCACCTTACTTTTTTTTTTCATAATTTTATTTATTTATTTATTTATTTTTGTCTTCTATTTATTTATTGAATCACTGTGGGAAAAGTTACTAAGCTTTCAATGACCAAGGTTTAAGTCTTGGTCACACAATGATTAAGCACCTCTCCCTTCACCAGTACTCCTTTTTCACCACTAAAATCCCCAATATGCCCCCCATCCCCCCCAATGCCAGTGAGGCAGATGATTTCCACTTATATCTTCTCTACATTGATTACATTCATTATTTCGACAAAAGATGCACCATTATTGTTTAGAATTTCTCCCGCAACAATCAGAATTGCTGAAAAGGCATTGTGGAATACTTTGTTTCTATAGCTGGTTATGAGAATCCTATAATCTCGAGTGGCCACAATAGCGGCCTCGCGATTTTGGATTTCTGCAAAGAGCCAGAAAATTATAAGATTGGTTTCTGTGTGCCTGGTGTTATGGCTGTGCCAGAGAGCTGCGCATGGGGGGCAACTCGTGACCTCGGTAGGGCGTGAAGGAAGCAACACCCTTTCCCTCCTGGGGAGGCATAGTGCTGTGGTTTAACACATGGTCCATTCACTTTTCTGCCGCAAGCTGCTGGGCTCTGGACTAAGTCCTTTTGCCTCTGGAGCCATGGCCATGCCAGAGAGCCACTTGTGGGGGGGCAACTCGTGACCTCGGTAGGGAGTGAAGGATGAGCCGGTACTGTCCCCCTTCCCATGAGACTGCAGTTGCCCTGTCTCCGCTGGCTCATACCTGGCTTTCCAATAAGCTCTGTGGCGATGGCCACCTTGCTGCTGGGTGGGAAAAAGGCAGAAGGGAGCAATACCCTTTTCTTCCCTGGCAGGCGTGGCACTGTAGTTTAACACATGGTCCATTCACTTTTTTGCTGCAAGCTGCCGGGCTCTGCATTTAGTCCTTTTGCCTCTGGAGCCATCTGGTGAGGCCTCGCGTGTCTCGTCACTGCAGGCCAAACCTGACTGTCCATTGTCCTCTGGAGGATGGTGGTCACCGGGCCGCCAAGGGGAACAGGCCAAGGCACGAAACCCATTCCCACCTGGAGTGGCCCAGCGCCAGTAACCTACTGCAGGAACAGGATGCATTTCTGCCAAAAGCCTTTGAGTTCTGAGATACGTTTCTGAGTCTCTGGGACCATGGCCATCAAGTAGTTCGATCAGCAACCAGAGAGGCCTTGCTTCCAATGATACAGCTGAGCCGGAGGTGGTTTGTGGGTGTGTCTCCCACATACCTAACTTCTGGCCGTTTACTTTCTTGGTAAACTGCCCCAAGTTTTTGGGGTCTGGCCAAAGGCACAGCAGCAATTTTGGGGTATCTGAAAGTCTGACGGTGCTATCAGGCTGCTGATGCACTCGCCTCCTCACAGGTACAGATTGACCTGCTAGTGGTACCATACCCCCAAAGAAAGAAGAACTTTCAACTTACAAACTTCCCAGAGAAGAGAAAAAGAAGGAACACTACTGTTCTAATTTCTTAAGGATGTCCTAACCTAATATTTCCCCAAAAAATAATAAGAAAGGAAATTTATGATTACCTTCAGATACAAAATTTATGATTATCTTCAGACACAAAAACTTTATGTAAAAGTATCAACTCTCAATTTTACTACAATAATTTATAGAAAGCTATATTGTGAGAAAGTTAGGTTTACTCTAGGAACACAGATCTGTTTAACTTTAGAAAATTGCCACAGGAATGGACCTCAGAGAAAGAGCCTATCACTTTCTCAGTAAATGGCTGGAGAGATAGCACAGCAGATAGGGCATTTGCCTTGCACGTGGCCGAGCCAGGTTTGATTCCTCTGCACCTCTCGGAGAGCCTGGCAAGCTACCGAGAGTATCTTGCCCTCATGGCAAAGCCTGGCAAGCTACCCGTGACATATTAGATATACCAAAAATAGTAACAACAAGTCTCACAATGGAGACGTTACTGGGCCTACTCAAGCAAATCGATGAACAACAGGAGGACAGTGACAGAGACCTTTTGGTAAAACTCAGCATGCTCTCATGATATCATGGGAACCATTTGGCCATCAAACGTTTTCCTAACCTCATAAACAGTATCTGCACTACTACAGAAACCACTGTATCGACCACTCATCTAGTAAAAAAAAACCTGAGGTTTTCATCAGTTGAGGAGGTGTTGTCCCCCCCAAGAATGCAAAAAGTGCTTCTCTTTAGGCTGCAATTCATGGCTACAAAGTATGCAATCCTGGTCTATACTGGTATTTTCCTCTAGCTCTTCTCCTTGGGCAGGGCTGTGTTTGGAAAGAATCTCAGAGTAGGATCCTTTTAGAGAAGTTGATGGAAATTAAAAGTGGAGAATTCAACACGTCTGCCTGAGGCATAAATAAAAGGGGCTGAACCGACATAGGGGAGAGCTTGCAGCCTTATTTCTGCTTTAGTCCTCTCTGCAAGACCTGCTGCTTTGACTGCTAGATGTTCTGTGTTTGGGTGAGAATCTTGAGATCCTCTCATGTAGGGGCCAATATCATGGCACAGAGGTCATGGTCGAGTCCGGCCCTAACAGGGCCATGCATAAATTTCTGTTAGGTGCAGTAAGTTCTCAGTGAGAGAAGTTGCATGACGGTCTTTCACTGAGCTGGACCTGGAGAGAGATGTGGCTGCTTCTCTTTAATTTGGCTCATCAGGATGAGATATATATGGGAGAAGGGTGGGAATAGCAGCTCAAGGCAGCAGTTGAATTTTAAAGAAAACCTGAGGCAGAAGAACTGATATACCCTGTTGTTCTGTGATGTTACTTCTCATGGATATCCTCTTCTTTTAAATTGACTAAAACGGGTTGCTATAACATAAATATTTATCTTTTGCTTGTTTTCCATTGACCGTCTTTCCCCTAGCTTTCCCCCTTCATTGTATACCATCTATGAATGAGTTCATCCATCTGGCATTAGTCTTTCTTTTTCCAACCTATTTTATTATCACGACAACTTCAAGAGTCATTTTTGTTGTAGCAAAAGGCAAGATTTCATCTTTTTCTCATAGCAGCAGAGTGTTCCATTGTGTATATATCCCATATGTTCTTTATTCATTCATATGTTGTTGCTCACTTGTATTGTTTTCATATTTTTATTAATGTATATGGTACTGCAATGAACTTTTATATTCAGTGTAGTGTATATATAATGGATCAGTGTGTGTATAGTTTAGGTCAGTGTCTTTGTGTTTGGGGGATAATCTCTTGTTCCTCTCTACAGGAAAAATTAATGCCTATTTTCTTACTGTTGAGAGTGAGGTTCTTAGGCAGCATTTTCCTTACTTACAAAACCACTTTCTGAGTCTGAACAAGTTGAGGTCTTGTGCTTTTTCTCTTCTCTCTTTCACCTTGCTCAGTTGACACCCCATTAATGCTAGTTGCCCTTCCATTTTTGGACTTGAATGATATAGCATAGTATGATGCATGGAAGCCCCTCCCTCCCTCCCTCCCTCCTTTCCTTCTCTCCCTTCCTTCCTTCCTTCCTTCCTTCCTTCCTTCCTTCCTTCCTTCCTTCCTTCCTTCCTTCCTTCCTTCCTTCCTTCCTTTTATCTTTCCTTCTGTTATGGGGCCATACCGTCTGTGCTTTTTGCACAGGGATCATCCTGGAGGGGTTTGAGGAACTGTATATAATTCCAAGAATTGAAACTGTGTACTATTTTTTGCCCTGGACAGTGATCTCCTAAGGAAAATTAATGGGCTAGTTGACATCAGACAGTATTATGACCATGTCTATACTCAATGTCCAAGCTCTCAGCATTGAAAGTCAGTCAATCATCAAACATCCCACTTTTGATTTCTGGATTTCTATTTCCTATATCCCATATAGAATAAGATTTGTTTATTGGCTCAGAGGTATTATCCTTCTATTTTTTGGGGGGGGGCATAGATGGGTGGAGCTTAAGGGTTACTTCTGGCTCAGTGATTACTCTTGGAGATGCTTAGAGACCACGTGGTGCTGGAGATAAACACTGGGTGTTCTGAATGCAAAACTTGCACAGTGACCCTTTGAACTCTCTGACCCACACACTGTCCTTTCTATCTTTCCTGTGCTTAGTAATACAACCATATTTTTGGTTTTGATGTTGAATACTATTAGCTCCTCTGTCAGTCCTTAATGTTATTCTGGAGAGCTATTTCTATGCATTTAGTAAATTGGTTGACACCTTGCTTTTTCTTACTAACTTCCTGTGAAGTAGTAAACAACTGTGTTTTAAGATAGCACATTGCACTGTAGCTTTCCTCACCTTAATCTTTCCTCACTGCCATTGCCCCGAGATTCTATCTTGCAAATAAATTGTTGTCATCATAAATCTTGCTTTCAGCTCTGTTTTTTACAGAAGTCAGGATAGGACAGAGCAAAAAAGTGCAATTTTTGGAGTTTGTTACTTACAACTCAGGCTGAAATTTAACTCTCAGAAAGTCTTCTGATAAATTACAAAAGATAGAAGATAATCTTTCCTGAATATTCTCTCTTTATTATGTTTTCTCCTCATGCTATTCTTGTTGGGCAGCCCGTGCATATTTCTCTACTTAGTCCAAGTTTGTGAGAAAAAAATCTCTTCTTTTTTTTCTGGAAAACAGATTTAAAACATCACTTAAATAATTTCTTCTGGTAGAGTAAATCTATACTTTCAACATTACAATGAGCATCCTGAGATCATCCCTACAAGGGTAAGTAGAATTTCCTATTCCTCTGGAGAGGGGAGAAGGAGACTGTGCGAGGAACATACAGGTAATGTTTTATTTTTGTATTTTTGCCACACCCTCTGGTACTCAGGGATTACTTACTCATAGATATTCACTCAGAGGCTCTAAGGACGATATATGAAGCCAGGGATTGGACCTGAGTTAGTTGTGTGTGAGTCAACTACCCTACTTGCCATGCTATCATTCTGGCCCATAGGTAATATTTTAGTGATGATGGAAGAACTGAGGCTCTAGGAAATCACTGGAAAAAAGTCTTCCCTCAGCCTGGCACCTCATATGTTCCTCTGGGCCTTATGAGATGTGATCCTTAAGCACATAGTCAGAAGTAACCTCTGAGACCTCTGGGTATGGCCCAACAACAATATAACTGTTCTCAAGATCTTGTGTTTTCCTTCATCTTCTGCACAACTTATTTTTCCTATTACCTAGTTGTATGATTATTCATCCGACAGTGATGAAAACTCAAACAGTAATAGGACATGAACTATGGTATCAGTGACAGCCTTGAGGAAGTGTAGGTCCAGAGCTTTACTTAATGAAATGATGTAGGTGCTAAGACAAGAAGCAAAATAGAAAAGATACAGGCTTTTTATTCATAGGACAGATATGGAAAAAAAACTGATGGGTGGTTTATAAATTACTTAGTAGATTCTCAGGACACTGTTAAAAATAAGTGATAAAAGAGAAATTATTTTTAAAGAAATTCTTGAGATTTCCAAGAAATTTGACTTGGAGGTACCTTATAAAATTGATTTTTTTTTTGCATCTTTCTCAGTCCATGAAAAAGAATCTCATTTCTTACTTTTCTGTCTACACTTTGTTTTATTTATAGCACTTGATCTCATCTCCTTTGCCTTTTGGGGGAATTGTTTTTAAGTGGTGTGATAGACAGCCCCTCCCCACTTCTTGCATATTACTATCTTCTACCATTAATTTTTCTTGCTAGGAACATTGTCTTCCAAAAGTGCAGACCAATCATGTATCCTCAGTTCTGTTTTTTTAAATTTATTATTTATTTTTTTTTATTTTTTATTTTTATTAGTGAGACATCATGGGCTGGAGCGATAGCACAGCGGTAGGGCATTTGCCTTGCACGCAGCCAACATGGCCGACCTGAGTTCGATTCCTCTGTCCCTCTCGGAGAGCCGGCAAGCTACCGAGAGTATATCCCCCGCACGGCAGAGCCTGGCAAGCTACCCGTGATGTATTTGATATGCCAAACACAGTAACAACAAAGTCTCCAACGGAGACGTTACTGGACCCACTCGAGCAAATCAATGAACAACAGGAGGACAGTGACAGTGACAGTGACAGGAACATTGTCTTCCAAAAGTGCAGACCAATCGTGTATCCTCAGCTCTATTTTTTTAATTTATTATTTATTTATTTATTTTTTATTTTTTATTTTTATTAGTGAGACATCATGAGGTACAGTTGTAGACTTACAAATTTTTGTGCTTGGGTTTCAATTATATGATGATCAAATACCCATCCCTCTACCAGTGCCCATTTCCCACCACCATGGATCCCAGTATCCCTCTCACCCCCCATCCCCCCATCCCACCCTCCCTCTGTGTCAGGGCATTCCCTTTTGTTCTCTCTCTCTCTCTCTCTCTCTCTCTCTCTCTCTCTCTCTCTCTCTTATTGGGTGTTGTGGCTTGCAAAAGAGGCAAAGGGTGACAATCGTGTTTGGTCTATAGTCTAATTTCAACATGCTTCTCCCATCCTGGAAGGATTCTCCAAACACCTTTATTTGGTGTTCCCTTCTCTATCTGAGCTCCCTTTTCCCCTAGCATGTGTGGTTGGCTTCCAAGCCATGGAGTAAAATTCCTGGTCTCAGTTCTGTTTTTTATGTGAAAAATAAATATGGGTCCTGAGTATATTCATCAGTCTTTTCTATGTGACTAATACCTTCACTTTCAATTTATCATATAAAAGGACTATATCTCATATGTAATGTTTCACATCAGTGTCATCATCTGGCATCTTTCTTTCAACCCCACTCCAGTCAGACTAAGTCTAGTAGCTATACATGATATACTCAGGGAAACCTGCCAAAGTTATAGCATTGTGGGAAATTCTCTGTGTAATGACCTCATGGCCTGGCATACAGATGGAAAGTAAACATTCTAATGTGGCCTAATTGGTCATATGTACTAAGTTTAGTAAATATAAAGCAGTAATATGCTCAAGGTTCGAGTAAAGGCTGAGAATTCATTTTGATTAGTCATTAGTCACCAACTTACAAGTAACAGCTGTAACCACAAACCACCCTTATTGAGTTTAGTGTGTTGAAAGAACCGTTGACTCTTTACAGTTAATGTAGCCACAGTTGAACCTCAAAAAAAGAAAAAAACTGTGGGTCTTAGATCAAAGAAAGAGATGCTGTTTCCTGTCAATTTGTAATCTTTCTGTTGCCTGAACTGTTATGAGGAAGGGAAATTGTAGAAATACTGGAGAAACATTTTCTAAGGAAATTGTTACTAAATCATAGAAATGGAGATGGAATGCCTACCCTGGGCATCTCTTTCATTCAATAAGATATTTTAATTACTTTCTCTATGAGCTGCACTCTCCAAAGGACTTGGAATCAATTGGTGAGCAATAAAACTTATTTATTTTCTAATCTTGAGGACTGACTCATACATTAGCCAAACAAATGCTTATGTTAAAAAAAAGAAAACCAAATAGACACATGTTTATAATTACTAATGGTGGCAGGTAGTTGGAAGGAAAATATTATAAAATAACATGACAGGTTAACCTGATCTTTTCGAGGGAGTGAGAAAGACTTTCCCCCAAAGTATTTTGTGTATTCAAGCAAGCACACACTTGCAGATGAAAGAAATAAAATATGTTCAACTAGTTTTGGGGGGAAGGATAGGAAGTCTAAGCCATGCTTTGGGGGCTCTGAGGCCATATCCTGGTGATTTTTGGCCAGGTATTTCATTGCCAGCTCTGTGCTGGGGATTATCTGCCTTATCAAGGTGCTGCTTGGAAACCAACAGGACCACATCTGGTGGGGCTTAGGGAACTCCAAAGCTACAAGCAGTGATGCTTCAAGAATCATGTGGAAATAGAGCTCAAACCAGGGTCAATTTTCTGCAAGAGATGTACACCTTAAACTCTGTAATATGTCTCTGGCACTGCAGTAATTATCTTGAGGCCACCACTCACCTGGAGGGTCTGGGGTACCTCAAAACTATGAGAACAATAAGGAACTTTTCACAAAAATAATTTCTTGATTTCCAAAAAATATGTGGAAGTAGAAGACTATTGGCATAAGTCAGAACTTTTTAAAATTTAAATAAGATCTTTAACAAAAGGAATCATGATAGTACAAAATTAATTTAGATTAGGAAATTATATTTATAATGATCTATTAAAATGGTATCTAGAATATTTAATAACTCTAAAATCATTAAGAACAACTCAAGCAAACTTAAAGGTCTAAGAAACATTTGAAAAGATAATAAACCTTATATATAGTCAAGGAAGTGATAATAAACCCACTATGATTTAACATTTCATGGCCTATAAACTGTCAAATATTAAGTTTCACAACACTGAATTTGGGCGAACATTAATTAGATCAATAACTTTGCAGGGCAATTGAGCAATATCAAAGAAAAATGAAAGTAATCAAATAAGGTAATTTCATTTACTATTATACCTTATTATAAGCTAGCAAGAAAGAAAATATTCATTTCTAGCAGGGGCCCCTCTTGGTAAGGGAATCTGCTGGTACTTCCACTGTGTTATACACTCCAGTTTCCTCTCATATCCCAGAGATGCACACTTAAGTTTCATTGGCTGTCTAAATTGCTCTGCTCTGAGTGAGTGGGGGTGAACCTGAGTCTGCCCTGTGATGGAAGGGCATCCTGTCCAGGAATAGTTCCCACCTAGCATTCTGAGCTTAGGGATTGATTCCAAGTACCCAGAATCCTAAACAGAAATAATTTTGCTGATAAATGAATGAATGAATGAATGAATGACTATAATTATTCTTTAGCACTGAATGTGTTTTTTTTTTCTTTTTGGGTCACACCCGGCGATGCACAGGAGTTACACCTGGTTCATGCACTCAGGAATTACTCTTGGCGGTGCTCGGGGGACCATATGGGATGCTGGGAATCAAACCTAGGTCGGCTGTGTGCAACGCAAACGCCCTACCCGCTGTGCTATTGCTCCAGCCCCAGTTTTGTTTTTTTCTTATTCAGAAGTTTGGTGATATATTTGTGATCATAAATATGCTAGAGAAATTTAACTCTGGTTTGTATTAGTCTGTGGTTAAGTTGATTTTGTTTTTTGTCATTCAGTGTAGTCACAGTTTCTGAGAACCCAGTAACTCTGAGTAAGGACTTACTGTATTCCACAGAGTGATCACTCTAAATTAGCATATATCCCAGAGGTATTCTTACACATGCAAGCATGGAAGTATGCAAAAGAATGCTCATGACATACAGCCTTTTTCACTGGTAAAAACTGGAAACAGAAATTTCCTAGGACTGGATAAATAATGGCTATTTGCATACATTGTACTATTGGACAACCATTAAAATGGGTGAACTATATTTAATTTACCTAAACATTTGGATAAGTCACAAAAGTATGTCACTGACTTATTATTTATTTCAAGTAGAGAGACAAGATGTCAGGGAAAGCTTGCAAAGGGCCTGTAAAGGATCACCATTTAAAAAAATATATTTTTAAACAGACAAAAGGAAGACACCCAGTTATCTTCTGGATCCTTCATTGTTTCAACAACCCTCACTATGCACACACATAAACGAAGAGTCCAGACTTCAAACACTGATTTCTAAACCTGAGCACCTCCACTGTTTGGAAACCAAAGTTCTTAAGCTTTTTCCTTCGCTTCTGATAGTACTAATAATAGGGGAAGAAAATTACAGAAAGAACCAGTAAGATATCATAACCAACAAGCAGCAAGAAGTTGGAACCAAACTTTTTTCTCCTACATCTGAGCAGCCATCCAGAGAGCCTGACTCCTATGATCTTATTAGCCATTCTAATTTACTCAAAATTTTTACTTTCTTCTGCCAGAAAATCATCGCAACGTGTGGACTGAGTTAGAACAAGCACTTTACACAAATGTCTTGTATACATAGACATAATCAGTGTTTAATTAGCTAGAGCTCATTATGTGACTTGATGAGATGTCCAAGCCCTCTGTATCTGATCTCTTGAGAGGAAGAACTGACCCTACCTTTGGCCTCCAACCAGAGGAGCTGATCTAACTTTAGTGCTAAGTTGGCAGGAACTCAGGTCACTGAATTCTGTCTCTTCTTTCATTGTAAAGGTCCTCTTCTTTGCCATTCACTAGTCTAGATTTTTGCTTTTCATTGTAGTCTAAACAGGCCTTCAAATTTCTTAGTTTCTAGAGATGGAAATGGTTTCTTTTCAAATCCATTGCATGTCTATAGAGTATCCAAACGTTCTGCTGATATTTTGTGATCCTTAAGGTCTAGGACCACCCTATCATGATCTCTGGGATCTGAATCATGTGAGTGTTGCCTGATGTACCCCTTGTTCTATTTTCAGTCCTTCCCACTTTTGCTTTTACCAATGCTACTTAATGGGTTGGTGTTCATATCTCCTGAGTAATTGAACCCTTGAGGTGATCTTGAACCTGATACAAAGATGGCCTAATGGGAGAGAGAGAGAGAGAGAGAGAGAGAGAGAGAGAGAGAGAGAGAGAGAACAAATTCAACTTTTTAGGAAAGACTAAAATATCCTTGAGATATACAAAGTACTGGCTGAACTCCACAGGAAGAAAACATCCAATCCCATCAAAAAATGGGGTAACAAAATGAACAGAAACGTTCTCAAAGAAGAAATCTGAACTAAAAGGCACACAAGAAAATGCTCTACATAAATAATCATTAGGGAGATGCAGATCAAAACAACAATGAGATATTATTTCACACCACAGAGACTGGCCCACATCCAAAAGAACAAAAGCAACCTGTGTTGGCGCGGATGTAGCGAGACAGGGACCCTCCTTCACTGCTGGTGGGAATGACGACTGGTTTGGCCCTTTTGGAAAACAGTATGGACGATTCTCAAAAAATTAGAAATTGAGCTCCCAATTGACCCAGCAATACCACTCCTGGGAATATATCCCAGAGAGGCAAAAAAGTGTAGTTGAAGTGACATCTGCACTTGTTTTTTTCATTTCAGCACTCTTTACAATAGCCAGAATCTGGAAAAAACCTGAGTGCCCAAGAACAGATGACTGGTTAAAGAAACTTTGGTACATCTACACAATGGAGTACTATGCAGCTGTTAGAAAAGATGGAGTCATGCAATTTACATACAAGTGGTACTACATGGAAAGTATCATGTTAAGCGAAATGAGTCAGAAAGAGAGGGATAGACATAGAAAGATTGCATTAATTGGGGAACATAAAGTAACAAAATAGGAGACTAACACCCAAGAGTGGCTGAGATTAGTACCAGGAGGTTTGCTCCATGGCTTGAGGCCAGCCACACATGCTAGTGGAAAAGTGGAAAAGGGAGCTCAGATAGAGAAGGGAGCACCAAATAAAGGGTGTTGGGAGGATCCTCCAAGGATGGGAGAAGCATGCTGAAAGTAGACTATAGACCAAACATGATTGTCACTCAATGCCTCTTTTGCAAACCACAGCACCCTAAAGGAGAGAGAGAAAAAAAGGGAATGCCCTGGCATAGAGGCAGGGTGGGATGGAGGGGTGGAGGGTGGGAGGGATACTGGGACTTGTGGGTGGTAGAAAACGGGCACTGGTGGAGGGATGGGTATTTGATCATTGTATAATTGAAATCCAAGCACAAAAATTTGTAAATCTACAACTGTACCTCATAGTGTTTCACTAATAAAAATTTTTAAGAAATAAAATAAAATATCCTTGACCCACATTTATCATTTATTTTATATATTTCTTTTCTCCCTTTTCTTCTTGCTGCTCCAACGTCTTCTCTTTGTCCATTCTCTGTATTCATCCTTTTCCTGTGATGGAGATCAAACCCAGAGACTTAAAGTTGTGAATTACGTGCTCTACACTGATATGCATCCCTGGAACCTCATCCATATAAAATCTTTGTAGTTATTGCTCTTGGTGCTTGGGGTGGATAGATACCTAAGATAACCCAGTAGTGACCTCACCCTTAAAATAATAAATGTCCTTTCCTTTGAATATAGTTGAAGTCTGTACATTTGTTGAAACACAATTTCTGTGATTAAATTTTTTTGTATGACAAAAGAAACATGACCTGAGTGAATAACCTAGTCACATAGGCGACTCTTAAATCAGAATTTTCTTCAACAGGTTAAAGATGACAATGTGGTAAAAATCCTAAGTATGAGAAGATTTGTTTGACTTGCTGCTGTGAACATTGAAGGGGACAGGTGATAAGAATGAAGAAAAGTTTTTAGAAGTTGAGAGCTTTCTTTTACTGGATCAGCAACCAATCAAATACTGTTTTTTGTGGGGGGGAGTGGCTACGGGCCACACCCAGTAGTATTCAGGGATTACTTCTGGTGCTGTGCTCAGGGTTCAATTATAGAGGGCTCAGGAGACCATATATGGTTCTAGGGATTGAAGTCTGATTGGCAAAGTACAAATCAATTGCCCTGCCCACTGAACTTCGCTTCGGTCCTCAAGCACTGATTTATACCAGGTTCTACTTTAAATGCCTTCTATAATTATTTAATCTTATAATCTGTGAGGTGGTATAGTTGCCAATTTCTAAGTAGACAACAGTGGAATCAGGATTCACAGTTCAGCAGGCTGTGTGCAGAGTACGCACACTAACCACTAAACGTTTGTGCAAGAACTCCTTTCAGGTAATATAATATAATCACAATCACAATCACAACCGTCCTGTTATTCGTCGATTGCCTCGAACAGGCCTCAGTAACGTCTCCTTCGTCCTAGCCCTAAGATTTTTTTAAAAAGTGCCATATTCAAGGCTCTTTTCGAGTTAGGAGAATGAGACCCTTCATTGTTACTGGTATTTGGCATATTGGGTACGCCACGGGGAGTTTGCCAGACTCTGCCGTGTGGGCAGGTTACATTCGGTAGCCTGCCAGTTTGGAAAAAAATAATGCAAGTGCCAAATGCATTACCTCTCTGGTCCCTGGACGACTTTTCAAAAGTCAAAACCTGGGTCAAAATCTGGCAGCCAATATAGTGCAGGCCATTGCCTTCAGGGGGGTGGGGGTGTAATCTGGAAAATTCACCCAGCCCTAGCTGGTGGGGGAGTACTTAAGGAACTTTGGGCACAAGAAAATTGCCAGCAGCACTTGGGCATATAGTAGGTGCTGGCTGAACTCTCAGAAGCCTGCACCCCATCCTCCCAGAGTCCCCTTTCAGCTATAACAGTGAGACGTGTCAATCACGGGCTAATTTAAGCCAGCGTGATATGCCTTTATTATTCCACGCTGAGAGTGCCTACTGGTCAATGAAGGTCAAAAGAAGTGATGGCTTTTATCTCTCCAGCAAGTCTGGAGCCGGGGGAGGAGGAGGCACACCCCCAGAGGTTTCCTCTTGGAAACAAACAGATCCTCACCGCCCGCCACCTCCCCTAAATAGCTTTCTGCCTTCAAAGCTGTAAACGTTGGGAAGCACCAGGACTTTGTCCCGAGCCTGGAAGGAACTAATAAAGCATTGAATGGAGAGAGTGACCCCTATCTAGCAAAGGGGGGTGACCCCTATCTAGCAAAGGGGGGTCCCTGCTGGGCCCGGGGCCTGCCAGCCGCCTTGCTGAGCCTTGAAAGGTCGCGTGTCATTAGTCAGTGTCTTATGCGGACTGTCGCAAAATTACCCAGAAAGGCCCACCAACTCCCTCTTCTGTGTCCAACCCCATGCCATTTCAACTTCTCTTTCTTCTTCCTGTTTTTTTCTTTCTTTTTTTTCTCCCTCCCTTCTTCCTCCCGTGCCCCCACCCCCCCATCTCCTCCTCCTGGTCTGAAATGAACAGTTTCATGCTTGCGACAACCAAGGTTGGGAACGAATTCTTTCCTTTCTCATGCAGTTTCTGGGCAAACCCCGACAATGAGAAGTTCTGAAATTTGGGGTTCCCATGAAGACCTGGTTGGAAAGAAAAAGAAGGGAGAGAAAGAGGAGAGATGAGAGAGAGAGGGAGGGAGTGAGGGAGGGAGGGAGGGAGAGAGGAAAGGAAGGAAGGAAGGGAAGAGGGGAGGGATGGGAGTCCTCTCAACCTTCTCAGCTCTGCAAAATACAGAAAATGTGTCCAGGGAAGACGCCCACACTCTGTCCCTTCTGGTATTTGCTTCCTCCCCTGCGTCCAGGGCCCAAAGGCAGGTGACCCAAGTGACCTCAGGAAGGTTCAGGACCACTTAAAAGAGCCCATCACGACCCCCAACCCCCACCCGGTGCCCATTCCCAGCAGAAAGAAGCCCGATCTCACTCCAATATAATATAATTATATATAATATATATAATATAATATATAAACATAATGTATTGCCTATGTATTTGTGAATTCTAAGATCTCTTGCCTGAACCTTCTCAACACTACTCCATGACAACCTTCTGTGTTCTCCAGGGATGCCCTGATGCCCAAGAAAGGTGAACTCTCCTGCTCTTGTCAGGGGTAATGATGAGGGAAACCCTCCTCAGTAAATTTTTTTTGCACCAGGCATATCCCTGAAAAGTTTTCCAAGTTAAATTGGGAGAGGGACTCTCAGAAAGGTGTTGTGGTTCATCTGCATTCCACTGAGTGGAATCAGTACAGCACAGATCAGTCCAGAGAGGAGAGGAAACAGGTCACAGAACAAAGAGAAAGCACCGAGGTCTGAGGACTAAAGATACTTGCCACAGATTAGAGCTACTTCCCAAGATTTTGATAGAGAATGTCCCTGTTCCAGTCCAAGTGAGGAGAGCCAAAACTAGCAAGTCATTCAAAGAGATCTGTGTCCTATTTACAGCTGAATAAAAATAACCCATTGAGCTCTAAGAGCAGGTTCCCTATCTGTGCTAAGGTGACAGCACAAGACAAAAGATGTATTGGACACTCTTGTGGAGAAGCAAAACACAGATTTGTGACTTTACTTACCAGTTCTTCAGCTGCCATCATCCAAGGACTTGGAGGGGTGAGTTGGACAGATTTCTTCCTGTGCACAACCTCAAGCCTAGTTTAACAAGTCTTCTCTGGTTAAAAGCAACCACATCAAAATGTATCTTCAAGTTCTGAGTTCTTCTAGTGTCCCATTATAGAGAGCAGAAAATCCGAGTTGCACAGTGTCAGAACTGAGACCATGCTATATGCCTTAGGAGATGCATTTTATTAAGAACCCCTCCAATAACTCCATAGATTTTCTTCCTAGTTCATATTTGTGTTAAAATTTTTTAAATTAAAGGTATTATGACTGACTTAGCTAGTTGCTTTTTCATATTCTAATATACCTGCCTACCATATATCTTGCTTTGTTATGTGCTGAAGAGCCTAATTTTTCTCAGACAGGCGAGGTGCCTAGCCACTCATGTCAATCCTCTGAAACTTAGCATTCCAGTTATTTGAAGGTGTTTGGTTTCTTTACATGTAACATAATATTAGAAAACACACATTGCTGAATATAGTTTCTAGGAGTGATTTAAAAAACTATTAGTTTGGAATACCATAAAAATTTGGAAGTATAGTTTTGAGCAATATCCAAATTAAACAGATATTAAGGTTCACCATCTTTACTTTAAAACATGCAACCCTAAATATTATTTGTGCCCTCAAATTTGTTGTAATTAAAGTGTCAGAGAAGATTTTCAGAAGGTTTTTTGTTAGTCATGCATCACAGCTTTTCTTATGCCACATAAGTGGGTTTTCCAGTGAGCCCACCACAAACACCTTGTATCAAATGCCAGGAAAGAGAGGCGCCTCCTATGCCCTCAGTGGCACAAAGCCATGAAAACTGCAAAGGATGTGGCTGTTGATGCTGGTTCTCAGAATGTGTAAATTTATTATTCTGGACTGCTAAAGAAATCTAATAGATCATCAGAGGAAAGATTTATCTGCAATATTACACATTTAATACTTCACTCCACCTTTATTAAATTAGTGAATAAACATAAAGCCCATGCACATGAGAAAGCTTTTCAAGAAAGAGCAATCCAGGGTGAATTATGGGATTTCTTCAACTGGAGTCTATTTTCCACTGCATTTGAGTTTGGTGCACTAACAAAACCCACTTGATAGCTAAACTTCTACTTCCAGTCACTTTGCGGGTTCTTAAAACTAGGCTGCCTTCCCTTTCCAGACTTCTTCCTATCCTAGACTATTAGCCTAAATGGACTACTAGTAACTTCTCCTGGATGTCCCACGAGCATATAAAAATCAAAGGTCCAAAACTGGCCGAAGCAATAGTACAGCAGGTAGGGCATTCGCCTTGAACATAGCTTACGTTGGTTTGATCCCCAGCACAACATATGGTCACCCAAGCATCACCAGAAGTAATTCCTTAGTGCAGAGCCAGGAGTAACCCCTGAGCACTGCCATGTGTGACCCCAAAACAAACAAAATAGCCCCAAACGTGAACTAACTGTTCCTCTTCTTTTTTCAGTCTTCTGAAAACCCAGTATGTGAATTTAACTTTCACAAATGAATCCTAAATTACCCTAAAGGCCCTTAACTTATTATTGAAAAACTGTCACAGAAGATAAAATTAAGCACGGACCATTTGAAACTGTATAGTCAATGATATTTAGTACATTCACACGTATGCAAATGTCACTTCTCTCTAGTTCCAAGGCATTTTCATCACCTCATAAAGAAGAAAACTTCTTCCCCCTTAAGGAATCACTTGCAATTACCCCTTCTCCTAGCTTCAGGGAAACAGTAGTTAACTTTCTACTTCTACAGAGTTGCCTACTTTGAATTGTAATATAAATGGATCAAGCAATCTGTGACATTTTGTGCCTGGCTTCTTTAACTCTGCATAATGTTTTCAAGGTCATCAAATGTTATAACATCAGTACTTTAATTTTTATTACTGAGAATGTTTCATTGTATGGATACACCACAATTTATTTATCCATTCATTTGTTGATGAACATTTTCCTTGTTTATACCTTTTGACTCTGGTGTTGTTATGAATACACATGTACAATTATTTGTTCTTCTGGCGACTTTCAAGATTTGGTGTCATCTAGGAATAGAATGACAGGGTTTATATAGTAATTTCATGTTTAATAATTTAAGCAACTGCCACACCTCTTTGTAGCACCATTTAAAATTATACACTTTCCACTGACTTTATGCATTTTCCATTCCTACAGTCATGAATAAAGGTTCTTATTTCTCCACACCCTTGCCAACACTTACTTTCTTTAAAAGGAAAATTATCCTAGTGGGTGTGAAGTAGTATCTCACTATGGTTTGGGTTTACATTTTCCTAATGAAAAATGATATTGGACATCTTTTCTAGTGCTTTTTTGCCATTTGCATATCTTATTTTGGGGGAAATGTTTATATAAGTCCTTTAATGATTTTTTTTTAATGTAGGAGTACTGCTATTTATTCAGCCACTGATTAGCTGATTGAATTGGGCATGAACTCCACCTTACTTTTTTTTTCATTTTTTTAATAATTTATTTATTGAACCACCGTGAGAGCAGTTGCAGAGATTTTGGGTTTAAGTCTCGGTCATACAATGAAACACTCGTAACTTCACCAGTGCCCATTCTCCACCACCAAAACCCCCAGTATACCCCCATCCCACACCCTCCCCCTACCTGTGGGGCAGATGATTTCCACATTACTCTCTCTCTCTCTACTTTGATCACATTCAATATTTTGACACCATACCCACCATTATTATTTGAGATTTTACACCAACACTCAGATATGCTGAAAAGGCAACAGTAGACAATTTGTGTTCTATTGCTGGTTATGAATAACATATGATGTCACGTGGCTGCAGTAGGGCCATGTGATTTTGAAATTCTGAATTTGAACACTTAAATCTGGAAGGATTTCTGCCAAAAGCCTCTGGGTTTCTAGATTTGCTCCTGAGTCTCTGGGATCATGGCCGTTGAGCAGCTCGATCAGGAGCCAGAGAGTCCATTAGTGGGCGATGACTGGGGGTCTCAATGGGACGGGGAGACCAGGACCAGCACCACCCCCATCCTGTGAGGCCCAACCAGTTTCATCACTGCGGGCCCAGACCTGACTGTCCAATGGCTTCTGGAGGATGACGGCCACTGAGCCTCCAAGGGGGGAGCAGGCGGAGGGACAGCACCCTTTCCCCCCTGGGGTGGCCTGGAGACAGTAACCTACTGCGTGGTCCAGACGCATTTCTGCCAAAAGCCGCTGGGTTTCGAGACTTGCTTCTGAGTCTCTGGGATCATGGCCGTTAAGCAGGTTGATCAGGAGCCAGAGAGGCCGTTTGTGGGAGATGACTTGGTGTCTCGTTGGGGTGGGAAGGACAGGCCTGGCTCCACCCCCAACCCGTGAGGCCCAACAAGTTTCGTCACTGCGGGCCCAAGCCTGACTGTCCAATGACCTCTGGAGGATGACGGCCACTGAGTTGCCAGGGGGAAGCAGGCGGAGGGACAGCACCCTTTCCCCCCTGGGGTGACCCGGCGACAGTAACTTACTGCATGGTCCGGACGCATTTCTGCCAAAAGCTGCTGGGTTTCGAGATTTGCTCCTGAGTCTCTGGGATCATGGCTGTTGAGCAGCTTTATCAGGAGCCAGAGAGGCCATTCGTAGGTGATGACTTGGGGTCTCGTTGGGGTGGGGAGGATAGGCCCAGCTCCATTCCCATCCCATGAGGCCCTGTGTGTCTCATCACTGGGGGCCCAAACCTGACTGTCCAGTGGCCTCTGAAAGATGGCAGCCACTGGGCCACTGGGAGGAACAGGCCAAGGCACGAAACCTATTCCCACCTGGGTTGGCCCAGCATTGGTAACCTACTGCAGCGACCGGACGCATTTCTGCCAAAAGCCGCTGGATTTCGAGATTTGTTTCTGAGTCTCTGGGATCATGGCCATTAAGCGTTTCAATCAGGAACCAGAGAGGCCATGCCTCCAATTATATAGCTGAGCCGGAGGTGGTTCGTGGGTGTGTGTCCCACATATCTAACTTTTGGCTGTTTACTTTCGTGGTAAACTTTGCCCCAAGTTTTTGGGGTATGGCCAAAGGCACAGCAGCAATTTTCGGGTATCTGGAAGTCTGAAGGCGCCATCAGGCTCCTGATGCACTTGCCTCACAGGTACAGATTGACCTGCTGGCGGTACCATACCCTCTCCTTTTCTGATTTTAATGTAATTTTCTGAGAGTTTTTTTTTTTTGAGACCTAAATTTGTATCTCATGCTATAAGTTGGTGTGGGGAAGAAACATATACCTAGTGTCTGCCAGTTACTTCAAAGGGAAATTTATCTTGTAATCTTTTTGAGTGGGGCAATATAAAGAAATTAATCGAAGCTCTAATCTTTTGTTTTGTTTTATGGAGCTATGATCCATATCATTTTTCCAAGTTAAAATGTATACAAATCATGGGCGGGGAGATATTATAGCTGGTATGGTGCTTGCCTTGCATGCGGCTAAGCTCCTTCAATTCCTGACACCCCCATATGGTCCCTGAGCACTACCAGGAATCAGAGAACCAGGAATAATCCTGGAGCACTGCTGTGTGTGGCCCAGAAAACAAAATTAAAATGTGTAGTAATCTTGACACAACCCTCTCCCTAACTGTCTCTGTCTGCTCAGTTATCATTATATTAGATTTATTTCCACTTTCTTTATAACTTTTTATTTAAAAATTTTGTTACTTGGCACATAATTTTGTAAGCTTCCTCAAATTTGCCTTTGAAAATACAAGATTAAAAAACTTTCCACTTAGTCCTATATCATTTTATATCATTCACTTTTATGGCTTTACTCAGGACTCCATGAAATACATGCTCACAATGAATATTTAGGAATTGAACACAATATGCAAGCAAGTAAAAGGAGTAAAAAAAAAGAACTTCTATAAGTGTTTCACTAAGTAATGTTAATATTTTGGCATGTATTCTTAAATCTTATCTATATATCATTTAAAAAAAGATTATATATTTTAAAATTATATAAATTAGGCTCTATGCCTCTAATTTTTATTTCACTGTGTATAGTGTCATTTCTTCTTATGGTTAACTTCCATAGTCATACTTTTATTTAGGTATGTATTTGTTTGTTTGTTTTTCATATAGGAGTACTGCTATTTGTTCAGCCACTAATTAGGCTGACTGAATTGTGTATGAACTCCACCTTAATTTCCCTCCCCCCATTTTTTATAATTTTATTTATTGAATCACCGTGAGAGCAGTTACAAAGCTTTTGGGTTTAAGTCTCTGTCATACAATGAAACACCCGTACCTTCACCTGTGCTCATTCTTCACCACCGAAAACCCCAGTTTACCCCTATTCCAGACCTCCCCCTACCTGTGGGGCAGATGATTTCCAAATTACTCTCTCTCTCTACTTTGATTACATTTAATATTTTGACACCAGACCCACCATTATTATTTGGGATTTTACCCCAACACTCAGATCTGCCGAAAAGGCAACAGTAGACAATTTGTTTTCTATTGCTGGTTATGAATCACGATCACGATCACGATCATCCTGTTGTTCGTCGATTGCCTCGAGCAGGCACCAGTAATGTCTCCTTCTTCCTAGCCCTGAGATTTTAAAAAGTGCCATATTCAAGGCTCTTTCAGGTTTAGGAGAATGAGACCCATCATTGTTACTGTTATTTGGCATATTGGGTACGCCACGAGGAGTTTGCCAGACTCTGCCGTGTGGGCAGGTTACATATGATATCACATGGCTGCAGTGGTGGCCACACGATTTTAAAATTCCAAAATTTTAACAATTAAATCTGGAGGGATTTCTTGCCAAAACCTACTGGGTTCCGAGATTTGTTCCTGAGTCTCTGGGATGATGGCTACTAAACAGACCCCAAAGTCACCATCCAGTTAAAAAATTAAATTAACCTCAGCAGTATAACTGTATTCAAAATTTTAGAATTCCTGGAGTGCACGGCTGCATTTGCTGCTGTACGACATTTTATATGTTGGCAATCTCTTATACAAAGACTTACTGGCTCCAGATTGAGATACAACAATCTTCACACACTTTCCTCTAACAAAAAAATTTTGGATCATTTTTAGCAGGTTATTCATAAAAAACAATACAAAATAAATTACTTAGGTCCTGCTTTGGGAACAGGCTTTGGGGGTCAGGGTGGAAAAAATTGAAATATTGTGGTGGGAAGGTGTAATGGTGGTGGGATTGGTGTTGGAATATTGAATGTAATAAATTATTGTGAATTTTATAAAAATAAAATAAAATTTAAAAAAATTTAAATAATGCCTATTTGCAAGAAAATTTATCATACACATTTCTATCACTATCACTTCAAATGTGAGTTTTTATTGGCAAAAAATGTATGGTGAACAGGTTCCTCACACATAAATTATAGATCCATCAACATTGTATATATTCTGAATTTATATTCTTATAACTTTTTGTGTTCCTCATAAATTTTTATTATTTTACTTATACATACTTTACATGTCTTTACTAGATTTGATTCTATGCATCCTGCAATGTTATTGCCATTGCTTTATCTTTAAAAATACATTAAAAATTTATGAATACTTTTGTATTTATTTTGCATATTGGCATTTTTAAGTCTAGTTAGCGTTATACTTTATATTGATACAATTTCAGGATTATAGAAAAATTTCAAGCATAATACAGAGAATACCTGAGTACCCTTCCCCAGATTTTATAAGTTAACATTTTAATTTTATTTGTTTTCTTTATATTCTTTGTTTAAAAGCAGCTCACAAGCATATTGTGTTTTACCCTGAATTCCTTAGTTTTCTCTGAAGCGTGAAATTCTCTTAAAAATACACGTTGCTGTTAGTTATTTAAATAAGAGACACCACTAAATACTTTTACATAGCCTACAGAATTTATATTTCTTTCTGTCTCTCTTTTTCTTGGGTCTTAAACCCTTTATTGCTGCCTTGCTGTATATCTTTCAGTGCCACATATGAATAAAACCATTCTATATCTATCTTTTTCCTTCACTAGGCATGATAAGCTCTAGTTCCAACCATGTTGTGGTAAATTGTATGAGTTTGTTCTTTCTTACAGCTGCATAGTATTCCAGTGTTTATATATACCATGGAGCTGGAGCGATAGCACAGCGGTAAGGAGTTTGCCTTGCACGCAGCCAACATGGCCGACCCGAGTTCGATTCCTCCGCCCCTCTCGGAGAGCCTGGCAAGCTACCGAGAGTATCTCGCCCGCACGGCAGGGCCTGGCAAGCTACCCGTGATGTATTCGATATGCCAGACACAGTAACAACAAAGTCTCCAATGGAGACGTTACTGGGCCCGCTCTAGCAAATCGATGATCAACGGGAGGGCCTTTACTTACTTTACTTACTTTACTATATATACCACAATTTCATTTCTTACCATGCCAAGATACATTTTTTCTATTTATTGTCATTAGAGTCAACATGTTTTAATTTTTATATTAATTTTTATTTTATTGCATCGCTGTGAGATAGAGCATTACAAAGCTGTTCATAATTGGGTTTCAGTTATACAATATTCCAACATCCATCCCTCCATCAGTTTAATTTCCCAGTACCAATGTTCCCAGTTTCCCTCCCTCCCAACCCCAAACCACCCCTCACCCCAGCCTTCCTCTATGGCAGGCACACCTCTCTTTTCTCTCTTTCTCTATCTCTCTCTCATTTTTGGCATTATGGTTTGCAATACAGATGCTAAAAGATTATCATGTATATCCACTTACCTACTTTTAACACTCAGTTCTTGTTCAGAGTGATCATTTCCAACTAATGTTATAATGGACTCTCCTCTGTTGTAACTACCCTCCACCCCCCACACCCTTGTGGATATTTCGAACCATTGACAGTTGACTGTTTTCGTTATTTCCAATCAAAACAGTCCCCTGACCCATTTTCCATGGCCTTGGGTATTAGTTTCACACTATTTTTATATCCCACAAATTAATGCAGTTATTCTGTATCTGACCCTCTCCTTCTGACTCATTTCACTCAGCATGATACTCCTCAAGTCCATCCATTTATACACAAATTTCATCACCTCATTTTCCTAACAGCTGTATCGTATTTTAAAATAAGGCAGCAGCAGTGAGTTGTGGGTGTGACTCTCAGCGCTTCTCCTTCACTATCATCTCTCTATAAAATTAAATTTTATAGAAAAAAATGTTTAATTTTCTTTATTAGTGTCTGTCCAGTAGACTAAGTTTCCTTTCTGTTTTATACTCTCATAAATTCTACAGGGCTGGAGCGATAGCACAGCAGGTAGGGCGTTCGCCTTACAAGCAGCCAACATGGCCGACCCGAGTTCGATTCCTCCGCCCCTCTTGGAGAGCCCGGCAAGCTACCGAGAGTATTCGACATGCCAGACACAGTAACAACAAAGTCTCCAATGGAGACGTTACTGGGCCCGCTCGAGCAAATTCTACTGATATTTCTTTTATAATTAATACTTTTATCTTATCTCCAATCATAAACAAACCAATTAATTGTTGTTTTGGGAGGTTCACTTTCATTCTTTGTCAAATGTGCTATGACAATCCTGTTCCCTAGTGACTTTTATTGAATCACTGTGAGATAGAGTCTTACACAGCTGTTCATGATTGGATTTCAGTCATACAGTACTCCAACACCCATCCCTCTGCCACCTGGTGATTTTTAAAATTTGGATGACACTGTGTCCCAGACAGACACTGTCTAATGCAGCAGTTACCTCTGCTGGCTCTCCTTGAATGAATCCCCTTCTCTTGGATGCCGATGCCTTGGTATTCAGATTACATGCAGCTTGTTACTTTTAAAAAGAATTTTACAATATTTTATGTTCGATTCTTCCACCCCTCTTGGAGAGCTCAGCAAGCTACTGAGGGTATCTTGCCTGTACGGCAGAGCCTGGCAAGCTACTCGTGGTGTATTTGATATGCCCAAAACAGTAACAACAAGTCTCACAATTTGTTGTGAGACATTACTGGTGCCCGCCCCAGCAAATCAATGAAAAATTGGACAGTGCTACAGTGGTATGTGTGTATGGAGGGAAGGTTGGCAAGGGGCTTCAGGATTCCCAAGATCTAGAATAAAGCTTCTTCCTTCTGCCTCATACACAGTTGCATTTTACCTTTTTAAAATAATGATAATAATGAATTATTTAGGCACTTTGATTTACAAAGTTGTTGTCAATAGAATTTAGACCATACAGTGTTCCCAACCTCCAATCCCACTACATCCTTCTACTAATGAGCCCAGATTATCTCCCACCCTGTAACCTGTCACCCTGACAGACACAGTTTTTAATTTAACACTTAAAGTTGTGTTGGTTCTAGTGGTTCAGATACATACAGACACTTCACTTTTATACCACAAATGAATCAGTTTTCCTTTTAAAGCACTTGAAATTCCCAGGTCATGGCCTGGGGAGCCCACTGAAAACCTGGCAATAACCTCAGAGAGGCTGCCCTGGGCCACAAACTTCTCAGAGTCGCATGTTTTCCCTTTTCCCCTTTTTTGCCCTTGTTTTGTTCAGTCCCAAGTCTTTCTTCTCTGCTACAGGTAGATCTCCTTTCGCTTCCACTCTATGTCAAGAGAGGGATTGGTGAGGGTAGTCCAAATGGGAGGAGAATGTCTCCACTCTGCCTTGGTCAAGCCATAATCTTGATTTTGATTCTCATTCTGAGAAGTTCTAAATCAGAATTGGGCTGAGAGGATGGGGAGTGAGAGGTAGAGGGTGAGGGGGAGTGTTTTGAAGGGATTTCAGGGCTGAAGAACAGGTGAGGCCTGTAGTTGGATCCTAGAGTCTACCCTGCAAGTGTCTGTGGAATCCCACTGGTTTTACTGTTTGGGCTTCACAGCAGCACCATTCAAGTATGTGACCTCCACAATCACGTGAGTTCCACGACCACAACTAATGAACCACAACTATAGCACACAACCATGTATGTAGCCCAACATGTATGACTTGCCATCAGAGAATTACTAAAAAAAAAAAAGCCAAATTCCTTAGACAGCAGATTCGTTCAGAATTTAAAAAACAAAGCAAAACAAACAAACAAACAAAAACCCAACTTGAATTGTCCGGACTTCTATGCTTGCTCCTCTCTGAGTTTCAGAACTTAATACAAAGGTTTACCCAACAACTTCCCCAACTGTCCTTTAAGCTCATTCATGATTTTAAAAGGTTTCCCCCTGATTTTTAAAATACAAGTAACCTGGCCTGCTATAACTTAAAAAAATAAGCCAAAAATTATTTCTTTCACATTTATTCAATGAATCTTGATTTAATTTCTCTTGAAAAGGACATAATTAGAACTATTAGAACTATTTTTCTTAGTCCCCATCCTATAACTCTATTTAGACTTTACCTCACAGAATCACAGAAAACTGTTTTGTGATTGCATTTTAATGGACTTCTTCTATGATTTTCATTTATTAAAAAAAGATTAATTTGTCTGAGTGACCAATTTTGAAGTTCATTGCAGTTTGTCTTTCTTTACAGGTGTAATTCTTTAAAAGAATTTAATCTGGTGTGTAAACTTCTTACTTAAGGATTCTAACCTCTTCCTGAATTTTTAATATTCCCTTCTCTAGATTCAAAGGGATCTGTTTCAGCTAGAAAACTAGGGATGGGACCAGGAGATGATAACACTTGGTGAAGCCACGGGCTAGGTATGCACCCATACAGGTTTAGTTTCCTGCACAAACGCGCCCCTAACATTACCAGCTGCATCTCTGGAGTCTCCCAAATATGTGAAGTGTAGCCCCAGTATCAGCGGGGTTACCTCGATACTCTTGGCATCATCAAACAACACAACATCCTCACATTGTCTGGTTGGCCTAAAATCACTGGTGTGACCCCTAGACCTCAGGTACACTACTTAGATATCTTCCCCAAAAAAGGAAAAAAAATCAGTGAGATAGAAACAGGCTACTTTGCTACAGATGGTCAGGCTGAGAGAAAGGGGAGGGAAGCATTGGCGGAGGGAACAGGAAAGGCCTGAAGAACACCTTCTAAGGGAGGTGCTCAGGGCCATCAGATTTGATACCAAGGCTGCCACAGGCGAGGGGCTGAAAATATTCATATTCCCCTTGATCTTGTGCAGGAGTTTAGCCTCTTGCTCCTGAAATTGCTTATCTCAGATGAGAACTCTAGGATAAAGGTATAATGACAAAATGGAACTGCTCTGTTACAAAGACCATGTCAGGAGAAAAATCAGACATGTGTGATGCACCAGGATCACAGATAACTTGTTTTTTAGCAGCAAAGAGAAATAGATCCCAGAATATTCTAATCTTGTTTGGATGAATATTATATGGTGCAACAGTTCTGTTAGTAGAAAATATATCCTAAATACAAAACCCAAAATGCATACTAGCATACACGTACACATGTGCACACACATACACATACACAGACTTTCTGCAGTAATCTTTGATTATTAATATTTTCACCTGAAGGCCAGAGATATATTACACCAGATATGGTGCTTGCAGCCAACTGGGGTTCAATTACTAGCATCCCAGATGGTCCCCTGAGCATTGTCAGGAGTAATTCCTGAGTGTAGAGCCAGGAGTGAACACTTGGCACTGCCAGTGGTGGCCCGTAAAAAAAATTTTCAACTGAATGTTACTTAAAATTAACAAAATTGAGATTGCAAAATAAGTATCAATGATATATATGGATAATAAAATTGACATTAACATAAAATATTTTAGGAACCTTATTTAAAAACAGACTAAGATTGCTAACCTGTCATTTTGTCTGGTTTATTTGTTATTGGAGTGGGGCACACACTCAGCTGTGTTCAGAACTTACTCCTGGCTCTGTGCTCTGACCACATAAATAGCTTGACTTCAAGCTTAAGATCTTAGAAAATGACAAACAGAAGGCACCTAAACTAGGTTGGGCGAGTTCCCCTCCCCACCCCAAGGACCCAGCCCTGGCAGCCAAAACCCTCCAGAACTCAACTCCTGCTATGCTCACGGCTGATCTCACAGCCTCAGCTCGAGCCTCAGTCACAAGTGAACCCACAGAAAACCCAGGTATGGGGGAGTTGTGACTGAAAGCTCTAGGTTCAGTGGAACCGGGAATGGGTAACTTCCCTCCATCTCCCCCTGTATCCAGCAACTTGGTAATCACACCCACAAGTCACCACTGGCTGGTGCCAGATAATCTCATCAATGGCCATGATGCAGAGACTCATTATAAATCTCTCATTCGGGGAAAACTAAAGGAGGACGGGTGAGTTCCCCTCTCTGTCCTAAGGACCCAGCCCCAGCAGTTAAAAAGCTCCAGAACTGTGTGGATGCATACCTCATACCACTAATATTCCAAGAGTAATGCACCACATTTGATGGGGTTCAAAGTAAAAGGCAACTAATCTTAGAGGGAAATATATTTTTACACACACACACACACACACACACATATAAACACATAAGTTTTCACCTTTAACAACATGTTAGTAATCTCTTACAGAAGGGCTTAATGGCCCTTGGGTGAAATTCAACAATCTTCATGCACTTGCCTCTGAGGAAATTTTTTTGGATCACTTTCAGCGATTTTTCATAACAAACAGTACAAAATAAATTATTTTGGTTCTGATTTGGGGCAGGAGTTGGGATTTCAAATGGAAAATCCTGAAATATGTGGTAGGAGGGCATAATGGTTATGGGATTGGTGTTTGAATATTGAATGTTATCAAATATTGTGAACTTCTTTATAAATATAAGGGCTGGAGCGATAGCACAGCGGGTAGGGCGTTCGCCTTACACGCAGCCAACATGGCCGACCCGAGTTCGATTCCTCCGCCCCTCTCGGAGAGCCCGGCAAGCTACCGAGAGTATTCGATATGCCAGACACAGTAACAACAAAGTCTCCAATGGAGACGTTACTGGGCCCACTCGAGCAATAAATATAAGATGAAATTAAAAAAAATTTAAAGGAGCCCAAACCAGGTAGGAGGAAAGACACAACAAAAGTTAGAGCAAAAATAAACAAACTAGAATCCCAAGAAACAATCCAAAAGATCAATAAAACCAAGAACTGGTTCTTTGAAAAAAAAAATAAACAAGACCCATAAACAATTATCAAGACTCAAAAAGAGAGGGAGAGAGAGAACCCTAATAAACCGAATCAGAAATGAAAAGGGGCCCTATAATAGAAACCACAGAAGTTCAAAAGAACATCAGAAATTACTTTGTGATTTCTGTATGCTGTATGCCACAAAACAAGAGACCCTAGAATAAAAGGATAAACTTTGGATTCTTATAACCTCCCAAGGTTGAACCAAGAATATTTGAAATATCTGAATACACCTATCACTATCAAGGAAATTGAAACAGTAATCAGAAGTCTTCCCAGAAACAAAAGTCTAGGTCTAGATGGATTCACTAGATGGATTCTTCTAAACCTTGAAAGAGGACCTATTGTCAGTCTTTTTCAAGCTTTTCCAGGAAATCAAAGAAACACTCCCAAACAGTTTCTATGAGGCACATATTACCCTGATACCAAAAGCAGATGGAGAGACCACAAAAAAAAAAAAAAAGAAATAAAATTGCAGGCCAATGTCCATGATGAACATGGATGCAAAGATTCTCAACAAAATTCTAGCAAATAGAATCCAACATCTTGTCAAAAGGATCATACACTACGACCAAGTGGGACTCATCCCGGGGATACAAGGATGGTTTAACATTTGCAAGTCAATCAACATAATTCATCATATCAATAAAAGAAAAGAAAAAACCATATGATCATATCAATAGATGCAGAGAAAGCATTTGACAAGATCCAGCACCCATTTATGATAAAACTCTCACCAAAATGGGAATTGAAGGAACTTTCCTCAATATAGTTAAAGCCATTGACAACATGCCCATGGCAAGCATTATTCTCAATGGAGAAAATCAAAAAGCCTTCCCTCTAAGATAAGTGGCAAGACAAGGATGCCCACTCTGCACACTTCTATTCAATATAGTACTGGAAGTACTTACCATAGCAGTTGAGGAAGAAAAAGACATGAAGGGCATCCAGATAGAAAAAGAAGAAGATAAGCTCTCAGTTTGCAGATGACATGACATCTTAGAAATGTCATTCTTAGAGAATCCTAAAGCCATCAGCAGAAAGCCTCTTAGAAACAATAGATTTGTATAGTTGTAAGAGCAATACACAAAAGTCCATGGCTTTCCTATATACAAATAATGATATAGAAGAAAGCGATATTTAAAAAAACAATCCTGGGGCTGGAGCATTAGCACAGCGGGTAGGGCGTTTGCCTTGCATGCGGCCGACCCAAGTTCGATTCCCAGCATCCCATATGGTCCCCCCGAGCACCGCCAAGAGTGATTCCTGAGTGCAAAGCCAGGAGTAACCCCTGAGCATTGCCGAGTGTGATCCAAAAAGCAAAAATAAAATAAAATAAAATAAAATAAAAACACAATCCTATTCACAATCAGAATATCAAGTGTAACTAAGTGTAACAAAGGAGGTAAAGGCCCTGTACAAAGAAAACTACAAAATGCTGCTTCTCTAAATAAATTAAGAGATAAGGAATTGGAGACACATGCCCTGCTCATGGATTGGGAGAATTAGCATTGTGAAACTGGCAAGTACTCCACAAAGTATTATACAGGTTCAATATAGTCCTATAAAGATACCCATGACATTTTTAAAAGAAATAGACAAAATACTCCTGAAATTCATATGGAACGTTACTCCCCACAAATAGATAAAGCAATCCTTGGAAAAAAGAAGATGGGAGGCATCACCTTCCCCATCTTCAAACTGTACTACAAAGCTGGCAATTAAAACAGCATGGTAGAAAAGCGAACAGACTATGCATTAATCCACGCCATCTTGCCTGCCCAGAGGGGAAAGGGTGTTGCCCCATTCGCCCTCTCCTCTCTGGAAAGAAACATGGCGGCCGCATGGGAGCCTTGTGGAGAGCAGGTCTGAGCCGGGGGTGGGGGCACTACGGATACCTCATGGGACGGGGGTGGGGGGGTAGGGGGGGCACTCCAGCCCATCCTTCACGCCCTAACGAGGTCACCAGTTGCCCCCCAGGAGAGGCTCTCCGGCACGACCATGGCCCCAGAAGCACAGAAACCAATCTCTTAATTATCTGACTCTCAGTAGAAATACTTCCAGGGTTAATAAATAAAATAGCAAAAATCCAAAACCTTTGGATCTTTTAATTCTTGAACACAGCTGTAGAAAGCAAATCATTTCACAATGCTTTTCAGCATGGCTGATTTGGGGGGAGGGGAGGGGTAAAGTCTAAATAATAATGGTGCAACTTTTATCGAAACAATGAAGCTAGTCAAAGTAGACAGAGTGTTAACTATAATTCATCTGCCCCACAGACATTGGGGGGAGTGGGGGGTGGGGGTTTATTGGGGTTCTTCGTGGTGAAAAATAAGTATTGGTAAAGGGAAATGTGATTGATATTTGCATGACCGAGACCTAAACCTGAAAGCTTTGTAACTTTTCCCACAGCAATTCAATAAATAAATTAATTAATCACTTAATCACTTAATCCCCGTTATTCATCGATTTATTCGAGCGGGTGCCAGTAACGTCTCCATTTATCCCGGTTGTGTGCTAGTGTAGCCCAATGGTATCTGTTCGTTTTAGGAACATGTAGAGCCTCAAACCGATCATTTAGGGTCTTGACGAAGAAGTCTGACCATCTTATAGGTGGGTGTCCACGTGATCTTTTGATGTCTCGTGGAATCCAATCAGTAATGGCTCTAGTCCAGCGGTTGTCTGTAAACCTCATTACGTGTCCAGCCCATCTGATTTTTGATGTCTTGGCAAATGAGACAGCGTCCCTGATTCTTGAGCATTGACGAAGATCAGAACTCCAGATTCTATCTCTCATTTGAGTGAATCGTGATATTCCAAGCATAGTTCTTTCGATTCCTCTTTGAGAGACCTGAATAGTGTTCTCATCCTGTTTTCGTAGGGTCCAGGTCTCTGAGGCATATGTTAATGCAGGAAGAATAGTGGAATCAAAGAGATGTGCTCGTAGCTGGAGGTTCTTTGTCCTTTTAGTTATTTCTTCAATGCTCTTGAAGGCATTCCAAGCTGCTCTCTTCCTCCTGCGCAACTCAGGTGCCAGGTCATTCATCATGTTGATTTCTTGACCTAGGTATATATAACTGTTGCATTCGGAGATGGTGGTTCCGTTGAGAGCAAATGGAGCGTCAGGAACAAGGTTGTTTCTCATAAACATTGTCTTCGTAAGATTCAGCTGTAGTCCGACCTTTCCACATTCACGGTCAAAGTCGTTCAGCATTTGTGCTGCTTGGTTGATGTTTGGTGTTATTAGAATGATGTCATCAGCAAAGCGGAGGTGGTGTAGTTGCCGACCATCTATTTTCACTCCCATTCCTTCCCATTCCAGTTATTGCATGATGTTCTCGAGGGTGGCACTGAAGAGTTTTGGTGAAATGGTATCACCCTGCCGAACCCCTCTCTTGATATGGATGATTACTTCTTCGTAGAATGGTGAGATCTTGGTAGTGAATCCGCAATAGAGCTCACGAAGGATCCTGATGTGTTGAGTTTGTACGCCCTGATTGGCTAGGGCTTCAATGACCGCTTCCGTCTCAACAGAATCAAAGGCCTTCTTTAAATCAATGAACGTTAGACAGAGTGGCATCTTGAACTCCTGAGATACCTCAATGAGCTTGGTTATTGTGTGGATATGGTCGATGGTACTGAATCCTTTTCGGAATCCAGCTTGTTCACATGGTTGTCCTTCATCTAGTGTTCTGCTAATCCTATTCAGGATGACTCGAGTGAATAGTTTGTAGATGACAGACAATAGGCAGATTGGGCGATAGTTGCCAATGTCGTGGATGTCTCCTTTCTTGTATAGTAGTACAGTCTTGCTGGTTTTCCACTGGGATGGAACCTTGCATTCAGACAGGTAGCGTGTGAAGAGTCGAGCCAATGTACTGATGAGTACTGATGGTAAGTTCTTCAGGTGTTCAGGTCTGATCTTGTCTGGGCCAGGTGCTCTTTGTTTCTTTACCGACGAGATGGCATGTTGGATTTCGGAAGGGAGAACATTGGGAATGACATATCCATCATGTGGTATGTGGTATGTGGGCAAGTGGATGTGGCTATTAAAGAGATCTGAGTAGAAGTCATGAATAATCTTCTCCATTGCCCTTCTGGAAGATGTGATAGATCCATCATGATGTCGGAGGGCAGTCATCTTGGTTTTGTAGTTGGTGAAGGACAGGCGGGCATTACGAATGTTTTTCCCAGCTTCTGCTGCATCTACCAGTACTGCTGCTCTCCTGTTTTTGAGGTCATCCTTGATGGCTTCTCTGCACTGTTTTGCCAGTTCGGACGTTTGCTTGTGGTTGCCTGAGGCACGTGCCAAGCCATGTTGGCGAATAAGTTCAAGAGTGTTCGAAGAAAGACGGTTTTTTGTGGTTATCTCTCTCTTGGCATTCCTTGCACAATCATGGAGGTGCTGAATCATTTGATCGTATTCCTCATCAATGTTGTCAATGACGGCATCTTCCCATGTTGCCGCAACAGAGCCAAAGAGTTCCCAGTTGGTGGTTGTTCTGGGAGTCCTCTTCTTAAACCTTGCATTCTTTTCTCCTCGTTCTGTGAGGTAGAATTTTGCATGAAGAAGACGGTGGTCTGATCCCATTTGGAATTTTGGGACAACAGCAACATCGGTTAGGCAAAACCGCCGATTGAATATGATGTGGTCTATTTCATTGTGGAACCGTCCATCGGGAGACTCCCATGTCCAACGTTTAGATTCAGCCTTTTGGAATTGTGAGTTACCATGGAAGGTTTTGGTTGACATGATGAACTCAGACAGTCTGTCACCCTGTTCGTTCCATTCCAGGCCATGGGTTCCGATGTGGAGTTCATCGACTGATCTTCTTGGTCCTATCTTGGCATTAAAATCACCGACAATGATCTTGTAGAAGGTGTGATCTTCTTTATAGAACTTCTCCAGCTCCATGTAGAATTTCTCAGTTTCTCTTTCACCATAACTGGATGTTGGTGCATAGACAACAAAGATAGAAACTGCCGGTAGTGAGCCACATTTATTCAAGTGTAATCATCCGATTCGGGTTGTTAGGCATTCAAATGAATCAATGCTCGTGACTAAGTTTGTGTTGACAAGGATACCGACACCACCGACGCCTCTTTTATCACATGTTCCAAGGAACAGTTCTTCTCCAGTGTCGAAAACAGCATGATGGGATTGATGTCTTCTCGTTTCGGTCAGACCAATGATGTCGTACTTGATCTTTCGTGCTTGTACCATAAGGTCTTCAATGGATGCAGCGGATGCCAGCGTACGAGCATTAAAAGTACAGACAATCATTTTTGTTTTTCTGCATTTTGGCAGCCTATGTCTGCCTTGGTGTTTTATCAGCCTCTCCTTCCATATCCTTCTCGACTCTGCATATTCAGGGTTAGGGAAATGAGATCCATTTATTACTGGATTTGGCATATCAATTTGGTCTATTTGGCATAGACCACGGATAGCTTGCCAGGCTCTGCCGTGCGGGTTGGATATTTAAGGATATTTAAGGTACCCTGAAAATTTAGAGAAAATTAATTAAATAGCCGCGCGGCTCCCGGGAGCTTGTTGTGATAATCTCTGGATCCTGGCCTTTGTTGGGGTTACACGGCAGTTGGAGGGTGTAACTGTCTAGCTACTGACAGGTCCAGTCCCAAACCGTGCAGGCTTAGAGATCTCAGCCCCGGGTCCCACACACCTGGGTTCCTCTGCCAGTTCTGTTATGTCTGAGGCTTATCCAAGTGTGTGGAGAGTGGCCCCAGTAAGGCCTTGGTTGGGGCCTGGAGGTCTTCAGCTGTTGGGCCCTGGCGAGGATAGTCAGACACAGGGTAGGAGACTCTGCCTTGTGCTCTCCCGGGAGCTTGTTGTGATAATCTCTGGATCCTGGCCTTTAATTAATTAATTAAAAAAAACAGCATGGTATTGGTATAAAAAGAGACCCACAGACCAATTAAATAGGGTTGGATATCCTGAAACACACATTCAAATATATAATCATTTAATCTTCGATAAGGGAGCAAGAAACATGAAGTGGAGAAAGGAAAGCCTCTTAAACTTCACTTTAACAAGTGGTGCTGGCAAAACTGGACAGCTTCATGCAAAAAAATGAACTCATATCTCTAACACCATGCACAAATATCATATCAAAATAGATTATAGGCCTCAGCATCAGACCTGAATACATAAGGTACATGGAATAAAAGGTACGCAAAACCTTCTACGATATTGAAGCTAAACGTACCTCAAAGATGAAACACCACAGATCAAGCAAGTGGAAGCAAAGATAAACAAATGGGACTACATTAAACCGAAAAGCTTCTGTACCTCAAAACAAACAATGACCTAGATAAAAAAAAAAAAAGACAGCCTTTGGAATGGGAAAGGTTATTCACCCAAAACCCTTCTAATAAAGGGGTTAATATCAAAGATATACAAGGCACTCACTGAACTCTGCACTGTAGCACTATAGTAGTGTCATCCTGTCGTTCATCGATTTGCTTGAGCAGGCACCAGTAATGTCTCCATTGTGAGACTTGTTGTTACTGTTTTTGGCATATCGAATACGCCACGGGGAGCTTGCCAGGCACTGCCGTGCGGGTGGAATACACTAGGTAGCTTGCCGGCCTCTCCAAGAGGGACGGAGGAATCGAACTTGGGTGCAAGGCAAATGCCCAACCCCCTGTACTATTGCTTCAGCCCGTTGAACTCTACAAGAGAAAAACATCCAACCCCATCAAAAACTGGGGAGAAGAAATGAACAGAAACTTTCTTAAAGAAAAGATTTGAATGGATAAAAGGAGCATGAACAAATGTTCTTCATCACTAATCAGCATAGAGATGCAAATCAAAACAACAATGAGATATCATCTCACACCATAGAGACTGACACACATCCAAAAAATTTATAACCAGAGTTTGTGTGGATGTGGTGAGAAAGAGACTCTCCTTCATTGTTGGTGGAATGCTGACTAGTTCAACCTTTCTGGGAAACAATATGGACATTCCTCAAAAATTTAGAAATTGAGCTACTATTTGACCCAGAAATACCACTTTTAGGAATATACCCCGGTAACTCAAAAACACACAGTAGAAACATCTGCAGCACCCTTATGTTAATTGCAACATTATTCACAATAGCCAGAATCTGGAAACAGCCTAAGTACTTGAGAACAGATGACTTGATAAAGAAACTATGGCACACCTACATGAAGGAATACTACTCAGCTGTAAGGAAAAATGAAGTCGTGAAATTTGTCTATAAATGGATGGTCTTGGAGAGTATCGTGCTTAGTGAAATGAGTCAGAAAGAAGGGACAGATATAGAATGAGTGCATTCATTTGTGATTTCATAACATATATGTATGTATATATACATATATATATATTAAAAAGTATATCCATGGTCAGGGAAAATAGGGTCTAGTGGGTCTAGGAGGCTAGGAGGACTGGTAATCATTGAAATCAACCACAAATATGAGTGGGGTAGATGGTAAGTAATATAAAGAAGGGACCGGAATAACAATAATAGTTGGAAATGATCATGCTGGACAAGTATTGAGTGTTAAAAGTAGGAAAAGGTATATGCCGGATAACCTCTCATTATCTGTACTGCAAACCACAATACCCAAAAGGAAAGAGAGAGAGATAGAGATAAAGAGAGTTAAAGTGAAAGAGAGAAAAGACAAATGAAGGCTGGGGTGGGAGAGGTGATGGGAGGGAAACTGACGACACTGGTGCTGGGAAATGCACACTGGTGGAAGGATGGGTGTTGGAGCACTGTATGACTAAAATCAAATTATGAACAGCTTTGTAAAGACCTATCTCACAGTGATTAGATAATAAAATTCTTTTTAAAAAATTTAAAATTGTACTCCAAAAGAGGAAATAGGGAGTAAAAGTATGTTATATAAAAATTAATATATGTATGCATATACATATGTATTAATCATACTACAGATAAAAGAATTACAGAAGCACACACAAGTATCTGCACCCAGACATTGTTACATGTGCCATCATGCATAAAATCTATATATCTAGCAAGTTACTTAAGATACTTGTGGGTGCAAAATATGTGTACATGCATAGGTATAGGCATAGCTGTAATTTCAAAATCCTACCTTGGCAAGCATATATTCAATTTGAGAAAATTACCACACAAAGCCTCTGCTGTAACCAGATTCACTTTTATATACTGAGGCCCAGAAAATAGCAACTGAGTCACATAACTAAACAAAAATGAACACATTCTTGGGACAAGCTTTTCTTTCTCTATTAGATATTTTATGGACTCACAGAAAAAATCTTGACCTCCTGGCACTGTGAAACTGAAATAAAGATGAAATTTCTGGAAAAGGGGGACTAAGTCAAAGAACACAACTCAATCTTCTGTGGTGCCCATGATTTCCTCAGAAATTGTCGAGTACCATTTTGTGAGTAGATATTTCTGTCAAAGTATTTAAGACGCTTGTAGCGGCACAGCTAAAGTCATAGCAAGTGACACTAAGGGTGGGGTTGAGGGTGGGGGCTGGGACATTGTTTAGTGCCAAGATGAATTAGGCACAGTCCAATAACAGAAAACCAAGCATCAAAATTTTAGAGTTGTTGTTATTGTTGTTTGTAGAGCACACATAGTAGTGCTGGGAGAACAAAGATCATTTCCAGTAATACACTATCCTGCAGTATGAGGAAAATGGTTCAGTGCTCTGAGCTTCACCCAGTAATTCTGGGATAAGGCAAGAAAAGGGCATAAAATAGTGCCAGGGCAAGATCTAGAGACTCACAAGTGAATCACATAAGAGAGCAGCACACTGATGAAATGTCTCTGGATCTTGTGCCAGGTGGATTTCACTGGAATGCCTCAGAAGGGAGCAGGTGTTGTCGCTCCACCTGCCCCAAATGAACCCTGTTGGCCGCAAACCTCCAGAACCCAATCGCTGCCATGCTCATGGCCTATCTTCACAGACTTACCCCGAGCCCCCAACACATGGAATGAATATGCTGAAAAACTCAGGTATGCAGGACCAGTGACTGAAAACCCCAGACCTCATGGAGTCAGGAATAGGCTGTCTCTTCCCCTCTCCCTGCCCTTCTGAGTGTCCTGACAGTTATGTCCATGAACTTTCTCCAGGCACCATTTAAGCACACTAACGGCCATGATCCAGAGACTCACAAACGAATCTCAGAAGGGAGTAGCAATCTGCAGAGATGACTCTGGATCCCAATTATTTAAAATTTTAGAATTCCAGGAGAGTGCAGAGTCGCAAAAGTGGCCGTGTGACATCTCACACTGCTCATAACAAACAATACAGAATAAATTATTTAGCATCTGCCTGTGGGGCAGGCTTGAGTGGTGTTGGGAAAATTTTGAAAGAATGGTAATGGGAAGGTGTAATGGTGGTAGTATTGGTGCTGAAATATTGACTGTAATCAATTACTGTGAACAACATTATAAAATAAAATTTAAAAATTAAACAAAACAAAAAATAGTGTCAGGGTTTAAATTCAGAGCCTCACACAAGCTAAGCATCAACTCTAACTCTTGACCTCTTTATCTAGTCCCCAAAATGTCTAGAGATG
Source organism: Sorex fumeus (assembly GCF_029834395.1). Classification (NCBI taxonomy): domain Eukaryota; kingdom Metazoa; phylum Chordata; class Mammalia; order Eulipotyphla; family Soricidae; genus Sorex; species Sorex fumeus. The sequence continues at coordinate 70,821,838 of NW_026606155.1, read as the reverse complement.
AAATCACAAAATGAAGGTACTGACAACTTATTGCCTGCAAATAATAGAGAAAATATAAAGTTATTGATATCACAGTAAGACATCCTGTCAGAGTTCCATTGATAAAATGCTATCAGTACCCTTTTACTAAAATACCTGAATTCTCATGGGCAAACTTTGAAGGTCTGACTACAAGATTCTGATTTTTTGTTTTTTCCACTGTTGCCTCTGGCTCATGATTAGAAACAGAGAAATTTCATTAAAAATAGGGTATCTGACAGTCACCTCATGTCAACTCACCCACTGGCCCTATTCTTCAAATTCAAAAAATGAATCTCATAGGACAAGCAATCCAAGCAGCTAAAACTCATGAATACACTGGTCACCTGACTGAAAACTCTGGGTTCCCTCATGACGCTGGTAGGCCAAGTTCCCTGCCAAAGTCCCAGTGGCCACACCCATACCCCATTGCTACCACCCCACCAACAGCGAACCTGATAATTTCTATCACTGTCTGTATTTATACTTTAGTAGAGTTGATAAAGTACTCAGGAAAAGAAATCATGTAGTAGATAAAGTGCTGTCTGGGTTGAGTCTGTGGAGCCATGCTTTATCATGTCTGCTACAAACCTCACCATGGCCCTTCCACTCTATTCTCTGATCCTTGAGCCCTTGTGGACCTTCCCTGCCTCCAGCTTAGCTAGCTCTGCCTCTTGTCAGTCACCTGCACCTTGTCCTCTCTAAACAGAAATATCGATGTGATTCTGGGCGCCCACAATGTCATAGAGAAGGAGAGCAGCTGGCATGTGATCTCTGTAAGCAAGGACTTCATTCATCAAATAATAATTCAATAACTGTAAACTCCTTTGCAAGGACATCATGCTACTGAAGTTAAGGAAGCCCTAATGCTGGACTGTCCTGGGTCTGTCTCCCACTCACTGACACCTACACCCTCCTTCCATCCAGCACCTGTGCATCCCTGTGGCTCATGGAGAGGAGGATGTGCAGTCCACGTGTGAGTGGACTACCAGGGATGTGGGCTGAACTGAAACCTCTCTCCTCTAACCATAGTTATCAAAACTGGCAACAATGAATGAAGAAGTAGGACTCCTTTCCCTGGCCAGGATGGGGAACATTGTGAAGGCAGGAGACATGTGCTCTGTGACTGGCTGTGGCAGACTGAGCTTAGAGAACAATGCCTTCGCACACACACTGCAGGAGATGTATCTGACCGTGCAGAGTCCTCAGGTATGCGTTGCTCAGTTTCCAAGGGCATACTCACCTTCCTCTCTGCTGTGTGTTGGTAACATCAGTACTGGAAGAAGTACCCTTAAGGTGAGTCTCAGTCACTGACCAGGTGACCATGAAGGCAGGGATGATTGGGACAGAACAATAAAGCAGGCTATGGGGACCCCCTCACGCTCTGAGGGGTGTTTATTCTAGGAGATAAAGGGGGCACTTGAGAAGCCAGGCCTCTTCCAGCCTCCCAGGCATGGAGCAGCACATGGGGTCTCCCAGAGTGGACTCCCACTTTGGGCACAAGCTGGAGCTTCCAGCTTACTTGGACCTCCGATCTGGCTCCACATTAAGATTTTGTTTTGTTTGTTTTGTTTTGTTAGTTTTTGGTTTTGAGCCACACCCAGCTGTGCTCAAGGCTTACTCCTGGATCTGTGCTCAGGGATCCCTCATAGCAGGCTCAGGGGACAATATAGGGTAGGTAGCAGAGATAGAACACAAGTTGGTCACGTTCAAGGCAAAAGCCCTACCCACTGTACTATCTGCCCAAGATGCTGCTAACTAAGCATTACCAACAACCCAGGCCCAACAGGACATGGGTTAGGTCACCATGGGTTAGAGCCCCCAAATGAGGGAGAGTCCCTTCTGTGAGGGACCCCAAGAGAGTTAAGAGTCTGGCCCTGGCTGCTCGACCCCAGCCTGTCCAACTGCTAACCACATGAGGCTCGAAGGGCTTCCTCCTCTGAGGGAGGCCAGAGGGCAGCAATAGAAGGGCCCAGTCCTTCTCTCATGTCCACAGGGAGACTCCGGAGGTCCACTTGTGTGCAACAATATGACCCATGTCATTGTGCTTGACAGGGTGGATCACTGCCCCGTGTCTACACAAAAATCTCTAGTTTCTGGTTCTGGATAAATAGCACCCTGGAAAAGATGTAATCAGAGAATCTGATGCCTCCTCTGAGAAGACCTGGACCACCTGTGCAGAGGCCCTTAACCCAATTAAAATCTTCAGCAGCATGAACTTGGGACTCATGTGTCTCAGGCACAAGCACAGCTCTGTGCTCAGGGCACTGGGACACAGTCCAGCCGTGTACTCCCTCTCCCCCCCCCACAACCCCCAGCTCTGCAGAATGGTCCCCCAGCCTCTGCCCACCTACTTGTCTCTTCTGCCCATCTTCCAGGGATCGACTGATCCCTGAGGAGGAAGGATGGACCCCAGCTTGGGTCTCAGGGGAGCATCTCCCCAGTTGTCTGACAGAGAGGAAGCTCACCCCCATGGTCTGCACCCCAAGCAGAAACAGCCTGTGCTAAAACCAGACATCTGACCTTCTCCCCTTACATTTCCCCTTCCAACCCAAGGAAGCTGCAGCCTTCTTGGGGGCTGCAGGGATGACGTGAGGAGAGGCAGCTCGTAGGAACTCCTATTCTCACCTCTGAGAGTAGGGTTTGGGGTTAGGGTGAAAACATTTAAAATATGGTGGTAGGTTGGTGTAATGGTGGTGAGATTGGTGTTGGAATATTCACTGTCACTGTCCTCCCCTTGTTCATAGATTTGCTCAAGCGGGCCCAGTAACGTCTCCACTGTGACACTTGTTACTGTGTTTGGCAAATCGAATACATCATGGGTAGCTTTCCAGGCTTTGCTGGTTGGAATATTAAATGCAATAAATTATTGTGAACAACTTTTTAAGATAAAATAAAATATAAGTAAAAGTAAAGGCCCTCCCGTTGATCGTCGATTTGCTCGAGCGGGCCCAGTAACGTCTCCATTGGAGACTTTCCTGTTACTGTGTCTGGCATATCGAATACTCTCGGTAGCTTGCCGGGCTCTCCGAGAGGGGCGGAGGAATCGAACTCGGGTCGGCCATGTTGGCCGCTTGTAAGGCGAACACCCTACCTGCTGTGCTATCGCTCCAGCCCAAAATGCAAATCGACGATCAACGGGAGGGCCTTTACCTCGAGCAAAATATAAAATATCATGTATATTTTAATGATCAGTATACATCATTAAAAATCAACATCTGTAAATAGTACAGTAACTGCACCTCTAAATGTTTAATTCTGTTATTCTCCATTGACCCCTCTTATATGATATTTCCTTTCCCTTCCCCCTTCACTTCTGGTAAATAATACAATAGCACTATAGCACTGTCCTCCCATTGCTCATTGATTTGCTCAAGTGGGGACCAGTAACGTCTCACAATAAATGGTGAGACTTGCTGTTACTGATTTTGCCATATTGAATACATCACAGGTAGCTTTCCAGGCTTTTTCCTTGAGGGCAAGATACTCTTGGTAGCTTGCCGGACTCTCAGAGAAGGGCAGAGGAATCGAACCCGGGTGGGCCATGTTGGCGGTGTGCAAGGCAAACGCCCTAACGCTGTACTATAATTGCAAGAGCCAGAACCCTGAGGGCAGCAGAGAAAACAGAGAAAAGCAGAGGCTCACGAAGGCGGAGACCCTGAACCACCCTGTGCTGTCCAGGGCCGGCCCCATGCATGACGGAGTGGCCCCCAGACTGTCCAGGGCTGGCCCCAAATGGGCGGAAGCCCTCACGACCACCCTGTGCCATCCCCACACCAACTCTGCACTGGGCGGGTTTGACACAGCCAAGGGTGCTGGGATAGACCCTGGCCAGCAGCAAGGCCCCGCAGCGGGGATGGAGGGGCCTGAGAGGAGCCCCGGCCTCGCCCTGCTCGGCTGCAGGTCAGTAGTCAGTGAAAATTTCACAGCCGAGCCGAGGGGCTCCACCCTCCTCTCCACCATGGCTCTGAGGTGTCGTGAGCTGGAAGGAGGCACTGCACCCCCTGTGCACCTGTTCATGTTAGGGAAGAGGACAGTTGGAGCTGCATGACTTGGTAAAGGGATGTTTGTGAGTACTGGTGAGGCTTTTCCTCTTGGGAACTTCTAGGGCATGATTAGAAGGAAGAAAGGTGAATAGGATGAGTGAGGTACCTAGAACTGCAGTTTTGTCTTAGGAATGATAACACAGGGAACTCATGGACCAACGGCAAGGGCAGAGCTTCCAGGTGGCAGAGGGTAGGGAGGACCTGGAAAAGATGACTTACCTCAGTTGTGGTGAGTGTGATCACAGGAGTGGGCGGGAGAGAGGACATCCCTGAATTGCTTATCAGAAACCCCCACCTCGACCAGACTTCGGAAATTATTTCAAAATTATTATTTCAAAGAAAACCGCCTGGTTTCTTATTTTGAAGTGAGCTCCCCCTCCACCATCACTCCCCCTGTTACCCATCCTGACACTGAGAGTGGATCCTTGGCCCTGGTTTTGAATCAGACTAAGTTATGAAGGCCATCAACATCCTCCTCAAGTGAAATCAGAGTGTGAATGTGGAGGGGAGGGAAACTAGTGTCCAGGCTTTCGTTGAGGCAGTAATTGCTAAAGGAACTTTTGGAGTGACTGGGGTTGAATGAGGTAGATAGAAATGAAGGAGGTGATAGGTAAATTAACAGCTGTGTGTGTCTGGTTCTTTCTCTCTCTCTCTCTTACAAACACACACAAACACACACACACGTACACAGACTACAGAGCCGGATGTGATAGCTTCCTGTTTGACATTTCACACATCTACCTGTCTATTAGTCAGATTAAAACCACCAAACTGCTTGAATTTATTATTTAATTTGAGGATCAATATTTTTACAACACTGTATGCTCCAAGACAAACATTTAGCAATATTTGGCTTTCAAAAAAAGGACCTTGATATAGAGCAGTGCAGATAATAGAGTTTCTATTTTACGAATAACAAGCAGTCTGGAGGTGCATCACCTAAAGCTGCTTCAATGGCTTCACAGTATTTCTCACAAATGTATTTGGCTTCTTCTCTCTGCTCATACTGACTTTTCATTCTTACAGTTAAAGCTTCCTTGTTTCAGATGTCCGCAGCCACTCGAGGTATCATATTTCTATCAGGAAAAGGAGAGAAGAGAGAAGATTAAGACCCATGACAGGAAACAAGAACAAGAAACAAAAATGTAACTATCCCAAGACATCTGTTTACCTCTCATTGACTAGGAATTTATAAAATTTATGCCTACCTGCAAGAAAATTTAGCATATGCACTCTCTCCGCAAGTGTTGGCTCTAGTTAGCAAAATACAGAGTGGTGAACAGAATCCCTATAAGTCATTATAGATATGTTATGCCATCCATTGACATTATATATCTTCTAACTTTTAGTCCTTTTGTGTTCTTCATAAACCTTTATTATTTTAATATAGTTATGTTTTACGTATCTTTATTGGAGTTGTTCCTAGGAGCCCTATAACCTTATTACTAATACACTGACTTCATTTTATTTTATTATTTTTTTGGTACCAGATTGTTTATTCCACATGCCTTGCTCTGTAACCTATAAGCATGTATTTTATTTCTCCCCAATGAACATTTAAGTAGTTTCTACAAAATCTTAGTGAATCCAATACAGCAATGCATCAAAAAATTATACACCATTACCAAGTGGTTTTTGTCAACACTTCAGAAGGGGTTTGTTATCATTAGTAGCATTATAGGCCACGCTATGTATGGTTATTTGGTTATGGTTATACTTGATACATTTTTCCAAGGAAAGAGTGAAGTTACTATTTTAGCTTCCGCCCCTCTCAGAGAGCCCGGCAAGTTACCAAGAGTATCTCCCCTGCACGGAAAAGCCTGGCAAGCTCCCCACGATGTATTCGATATGCCAAACACAGTAACAAGTCTCGCAATGTTACTGGGTCCGCTCAAGCAAATCAATGAACAACGGGAGGACAGTGATAGTGACAGTGAATTAATAAGGATCTTTAGTGGGGGAATAGTTTGAAACTACGTTATTCATTAGGTGTTTGCCTACTACCTACTTGTTATGATTATTTTCAAAAGAATTTTGATTATTTTCTTATAAGCTTACTATTAAGAGGACAAGAAAATGATTTTTCTAATTTTATCCTTCTACATTTCTTAGCTAATTTTCTCCTATAAGAAAGAAATCTTATTGTTATATTCATTTATTTAATTATGAATACTTGATTCAATGGATTATAATCCTCCATGTCATTTGTCATATCTAAGATTGCCCCATATTTGAAAAAGGAAAAAAATTTACTGTCTAGAGGTTTGGCTTAAGTGATAGGGAAAGTTAGATTTAATTAAAACTAGGAGGAGGAAAATATTTTCCATTATAATTTTACTGTGAGAGTTTGGCTAACTTGTGAGTTTTATGCTATTTGAAAATATTTTTCTGTTTTGTGAATTATCAAAACGTTATCTGTTTCCCTTATCTTTTTAAAATAAGAATCCTTACTGGCTAAGGACATTAGCTCTCATTCAATCAAGTTGTTTATTGAAATGATATAATAAATTAGATTTTTTTTTGCTTTTTTTTGGGTCACACCTGGCGATGCTCAGGGGTTACTCCTGGCTCTGCACTCAGGAATTACTCCTGGAGGTGCCCGGAGGACCACGTGGGACCCCAGGGATGGAATCCAGGTTGGCGCACGCAAGGCAAATGCCCTACCCACTGTACTATCACTCTGCCCCTAAATTAGAATGTTTATCAATAATTTCTTCATCGCCCAGTGTTTTACCTACAATATATTATTATTATTTTCATTTCATAGCTGAGAAGGCAAGAAAGTTCTGAACCCCATAGCCCCCCACCACCACCAAGGAAAGTCAGGATTCTGTTTCCAAATGTATGTGTTAGTAATGGTTTACTTTTTTTCATTGATTATTATGCATACTGGGAGAACTTCTGAATTTCTTTTTTTTTTTAAGCACACGATTATTATTTTTATTATTATTTTTTCTTTTTATATTAGTGAAAAACCATGAGGTACAGTTATAGGCTTACAAATTTTGTGCTTGGGTTTCAGTTATACAATGATCAAGTGCCCATCCCTCCACCAGTGCCCGTCATCCATCCCCATGGGTCCCAGCATCCCCCCCACCCTCATCCCCCCCCCCCCCGTCCCATACTGCCTCTGTGGCAGGGTATTCCCCCTTGTTCTCTCTCTCTTCTTTTGGGTACTGTGTTTTGCAAGAGAGGCTTTGAGTGGCAATCATGTTTGGTCTATCGACTACTTTTAGCATGCTTCTCCCACCCTGGGAGGACCCTCACAACACCCTTCATTTGGTACTCTCTTCTCTATCTGAGCTTCCTTTTCACCTAGAGCCTGTGGCTGGCCTTCCATTCATGGAGCAAAATTCCTGGTACTAATCTCAGCCATTCCTGGGTGTTAATCTCCCTTTTTGTTGCTTTATGTTCCCCAGATGAATGCAATCTTTCTGTGTCTATCCCGCTCTTTCTGACTCATTTCGCTTAACATGATACTTTCCATGTAGTACCACTTGTATGTAAATTTCATAACTTCATCTTTTCTAACAGCTACATAGTACTCCATTGTGTAAATGTACCAAAGTTTCTTTAACCAGTCATCTGTTCTTGGGCACTCAGGTTTTTTCCAGATTCTGGCTATTGTAAAGAGTGCTGCAATGAACAAACAATTGCAGATGTCACTTCGACTATACCTTTTTGCCTCTCTGGGATATATTCCCAGGAGTGCTACAGCTGGGTCAAATGGCAGATCAAATTCTAATTTTTTGAGAGTCGTCCATACTGTTTTCCAAAAGGGTTGGACCAGCCGGCATTCCCACCAGCAGTGAAGGAGGGTCCCTTTCTCGCCACATCCGCGCCAGCACCGGTTGCTTTTGTTCTTGTGGATGTGGGCCAGTCTCTGTGGTGTGAAATGATATCTCATTGTGGTTTTGATCTGCATCTCTCTGAATTTCATAAGACTCCTAAGAAATCCCATTATCTCCACAGAGATACCAAACTGCAAAAATTCCAGTACTCTTGTGTCCAGGCTGAGAACTCTGGGTTTGGTCAGAGTGGAGGCAGGCAGTCTCCCCACAGGGTACCCTCCCCCACAAAGCAGTGCTCCCTCCACCCCCAGCAGTCACACCCACCTCTCACAAGCTCTGCCTTTTCCACTCATCCACCCGCCCTGCTCTTCTGATTCACGACTAAATCTCTAAAGAAGATGCAAGCCAAGTAGTATAATTTATCTTCTGGCTGAAAACTCTCTGTGCTCTCAGGAAGGGGAGGGCTGAGTTCCTGTCCTGTTGGAGCCCTGGCAGCAGCACCCACATGCCACTCCTGTGGCCACACCAGTGGCTCAGCTCCACGGCTTCAATAATAATCTCTACAGAGACACCAAAGTCTGTTGAACATTCTAGGCTGAGAGCTCTGGAGTCTTCTTGGAGTGGAGATGGGCAGTCCCAGTTCTTCAAGAAAACCTGGCAGCCACTTCCACCTCCCAGAGCCTTCACCCTGTCAACTCATCTGAAGTTTTTGGACCTTGTGGCCATGCACCAAATTCCACAATACTGAATTCCAGTAGCCCATCAAATTAGATGGGAAGTAACATGGAAGCCAACTAAACTCAAAAAAAAAAAAAACAAAAATAAGGTGTAAAAAACTAAACATGCAGAAGGTTGTGAGTTCACGGGCTCTCTGGATGGCTCTATCTCACCTCCCGCATTTGGTGCCCTAGAGCCGCTCTGTGTAGCCAGGACCAGGACAGCTGTTGGCCAAGGGCAGACAAAGAAAGAGACGAGGGCCAGGCCGATTTATCTTTGTAGCAGTTTATTACAAGGAAGTTTATCTCATAGAAGAAATTTATGTTATGGAGGGCCTAGGTTCTTTCAAGCAAATGTTCTCCTTGCTAGTCTCTCCGTGGTCCATCTTGCAGTCTTGCTCTCTCTTTCTCCAGCTCCCTTGTAGTTTGGGCTGACATTCCGACCCAGACCCAGTCAGGTAGCCAAATCAACATAAGAAAGCCTTGACTGCCCCAGTCAAAATACCTCCTTAAGGTGTTTTTCTCTTTTCCTCAGTCCAATAAACTATCAACTATCAACTATTCCTGAGGCTATGCAGGAAGGACAGAACAGTGTTATCCTACAACAAGGGGCTGGAGCGATAGCAAAGTGGGTAGGGCATTTGCCTTGCATGCAGTCGACTGAGGTTCAATACCCAGCATCCCAGCATCCCTGAGCACCGCCAGGAGTAATTCCTGAGTGCAGAGCCAGGAGTGATCCCTGTGCATCATCAGGTGTGATCCCAAAAAGCAAAAACAAAACAAAAAAACAAAAATAATAACACAGAAGGCTCACCTAGCAACAAACAGCTTAGTAAATCTTTAGAAAAGGACTTAACCCGCTGGTGAGATATAACAGTTTTCACAGATTTTCTTTTACTGAAGTATTTTTGATAATTTCATTAGCCATTTATTATAACCAGCAACATAAATTATTGCATGTTTGCTAAGGGGATAGGCTTGGGGGGTTGGTTGGGGAAATGTAGACAAAGGTGGAGGGAAGGTGGTGGTGTGGTGTTGGATGGTTGAAAGTCCATGAACAACTGTATTATGAAAAACTTTGTAAACCATGGTGTTCAAATAAAGTATTTTATTTTTTAAAAAATCCTAGGAAGATCCAACATAACTTCCAAGTTCTTCTAAAGTTTAAGTCATAAGATTAGTTACATAATTACACATTAAATTCAGATTTATAATAATTAAATATATTGGCTGAAGGTGGATCAGAACATTCAGGTATCACTGCACTTGACACTTAAACAGATTGTGGGATTATATGCAAAGTAAATATGAAAGTAAATGATGTGCCTGCACCTGTTTTTTTTTGTTGTTGTTGTGATGATGCTGTTTATTTTTGGTTTTTGGATCACACCTGGTGATAGTTAGGGGTTACTCCTGATTCTGCACTCAGGAATCACTCCAGACAATGCTTAGGGGACCATATGGGATGCCGGGGATCGAACCTGTGTTGGCTGGGCGCAAGGCCTTACCCCCTGTACTATAGCTCCAAGCCCCCCCCCACACACCTATTTTGCTGAGGATAATACGAAATTTAGCAGGTCTCCAGCTGATATTTATATACCTGAAATTTATATGCTTTATGGAGATAATTTGCTTTGGGTAGAATGAGGAAATGAAGAAAACTGGCAGAAACATAAGCATCCTGGGAAGGACTCAGAACTCTCGCTCAGGGAAACAATAATGTCCTCCGTTAGACCTCTGACCCTCTCCCACTGCCAGCTAAGCACCTCTCAGCATCCTTTATTTTTCCTTTCTTCCCCCTCTTTTTTCAGCTCTCCTTGTTTTCTTCTTTAAAAACACTGAATTGCATCAGACCTGCTAGGGATTCCCTCCTGAAAAACCATCTCTGACTGGATTGAACACAAGCTTTTCGCGATTTATCCAGAGTCGAGGGAGGGGAGGCCTGGGATGTGGGCTCTGTCTCTGCCTTTGTGGATGCTACAGGCAGTGGCTGGTTGCTTAGTGCCCTCTTGTGTCTACATTGAGTTCTTTCACTGTTTTGTCTGAGAGTCAGAGGGAAAAAATTACTTTTTTGAAGCAATTCAGGGGAAATCGAGTTCTTAAGCAAAGACATCATTTTTTTTTTTTAAAAATGAATCACTGTGAGACACAGTTACAACGTTTTCATGTTTGAGTTGCAGTCATACAATGATCAAACACCCATCACTCCACCACCACCAGTGCACGTTCTCCACCACCAATATCCCCAGTACATTCCCTCTTTCCACCCTTCCCACGCCTCCATGGCAGACAATTTTCCCTATACTCTCTCTCTACTTTGGGGCATTCTGGTTTGAAATATAGATACTGAGAGCTATCACGTTTTGTCCTTTATCTATTTTCAGCACACATCTCCCATCCCAAACAATCCCTCCAACCATCATTGTCTTAGTGATTCCTTCTCTATTCCAGCTGCCTTCTCCCTCAGACCTTGAGGCTGGCTTCCAACTATGGAGCAATATTCCTGGCCATTGTGTCTACTGTCCCTGGGTCTCAGTCTTATATTATGTTATGTTACATTACACAAATGAGTATAATCATTCTATGTCTGTCCCTCTCTTTCTGACTCATTTCACTTAGCATGATACTCTCCATGACCATCTACTTATAAGCAAATTTCATGACTTCATCTCTCCTAACAGCTCATAGTATTCCAGTGTGTAGATGTACCAAAATTTCTTTAACCAGTCATCTGTTCTTGGGTACTCAGCTTGTACTCCATCCATCCAAAAATGGAGAGAAGAAATGAAGAGACACTTCCTCAAAATAGAAATACAAACGGCCAAAAGGCTCATGAAAAAATGTTCCACATCACTAATCATCAGGGAGATACTAATCAAAACAACAATAAGACATCATCTCACACCACACAGACTGGGACACATTTAGAAGAACAAAAGCAACTAGTGCTGTCACGGATGTGGGGGAAAAGGGATTTTCACTGTTGGTGGGAATGCCTACTGGTCCAGCCTTTTTGAAAAACAATATGGTCATTCCTTAAAAAATGAGAAATTGAGGTTCCATATGACCTGTAATACCACTTCTGGGAATATATCCCGAGGGTGCAAGAAAGCACAGTAGAACAGTGCAGAACTGTTCACAATAGCCAGAATCTGGAAACAACCTGAATGCCCAAGAACAGATGACTGGTTAAAGAAAATTTGGTACATCTACACAATGGAATGCTATGAGTTGTTAGGAGAGATGAAGTCATGATATTTGCTTATAAGTGGATGGTCGACGAAATGGTGTGTCAGATTTTGGAAGGGAGAATGTTGGGAACAACATATCCATCCTGTAGAATTTGGTATGTGGGCAGGTGGACGTGGTTATCAAGAGATCCGAGTAGAAGTCATGGATAATCTTCTCCATTGTCCTTCTGGAAGATGTGATAGATCCATCAGGACATCAGAGAGCAGTCATCTTGGTCTTGTACTTGGCGAAGGACAGGCGGGCGTTGCAAATGCTTTTCTCAGCTTCTGCCGCATCTTCCAGCACTGCTGCTCTCCTCTCTTTGAGGTCTTCCTTATCGCTTCTCTGCACTGCTTTGCGAGCACGGATGTTTGCTTGCAGTTGCTTGAGGCTTGTGCCAAGCCATGTTGGCAAATAAGCTCAAGAGTTTTTGAAGATAGGCAGTTTTATGTGGCTATCTCTCTCTTGGCATTCCTCGCAGAGTCATGGAGGTGCTGAACCAGTCGATCGTATTCCTCGTCAATGTTGTCAACAACGGCATCTTCCCATGCTGCTACAATAGTGCCAAAGAGCTCCCAGTTGGTGGTCGTTCTGGGAGTTCACTTCTTAAACTTTGCAGCCCTTTCTCCCTGCTCCATGAAGTAGAATTTTGCACGAAGGAGACAGTGGTCTGATCCCGTTTGGAATTTTGGGACAACAGCAACATCGGTCAGGCAAAACCGTCAATTGAATATGATGTGGTCAATTTCATTGTGGAACCGTCCACTGGGAGACTCCCAAGTCCAGTGTTTAGATTCAGCCTTTAGAACTGTGAGTTACCATGGATGGTCTTGGTCGATATGATGAACTCAGATAGTCTCTCACCCTGTTCATTCCATTCTAGGCCATGGGTCCTGATGTGGAGTTCTTTGGCTGATCTTCTCAGTCCTATCTTGGCATTATAATCACCGACAATGATCTTGTAGAAGGAGTATTCTTCTTTATAGAACTTCTCCAGCTCCACATAGAACTTCTCAATTCCTCCTTCATCATAATTGGATGTTGATGCGTAGACAACGAAGATAGAAACTGCCAGCAGTGAGCCACATCTATGCAAGTATAATCATCCAATTCAGGTTGTTAGGCATTCTAATGAATCAATGCTCATGGCCAAGTTCATGTTGACAAGGACACGGACACCTCCAATGCCTCTTTTGTTGTATGTTCCGAGGAACAGTTCTTCTCCATTATTGAAAACGGTGTTATGTGATTGATGCCTTCTTGTCTCGGTCAGACCAATGATGCCGTACTTGATCTTTTGTGCTTGTACCATCAGGTGTTCAATAGATGCATCCAATGCCAGCGTACATGCATTGAAATTACAGACAGTCATTTTTGTCTTTCTTCGTTTTGGTAGCCTAGTTCGGCCTTGAGATTTTATCAGCCTCTCCTTTCTCAAATATATATATATATATATATATATATATATATATATTAAATCACTGTGGGAAAAGTTACAAAGCTTTCAGGTTTAAGTCTCAGTCATGCAATGATCAACCACCTTTTCCTTCACAGTACTTATTTTTTACCACCAAGAACCCCAATATACCCCCTCCCACCCCTCCCAATGCTTGTGAGGCAGATGAATTCTACTTAACTCTATATCTACTTTGATTACAGTCATTATTTCAACAAAAAATGCATCATTATTGTTTAGAATTTAAACCCAACAATCAGAACTGCTGAAGAGGCATTGTAAAATAATTTGTTTTCTACAGCTGGTGATAAGAACCATATGATTTTGGATTTCTGATATTTTACTTATTAAGCCTGGAGGAATTTATGCCAAGAGCCAGATAATTACGAGATTGGTTTCTATGGCTCTGGAGCCATGGTCGTGTCGGAGAGCTGCTCGTGGGGGGCATCTCATGACCTCGGTAGGGAGTGAAGGACGAGCTGGGAACGGCCCCCTTCCCATGAGGTTGCAGTTGCCCTGTTACCACTGGCTCATACCTGGCTTTCCAAAAAGCTCCGAGGCAGCTGCCATCTTGCTGCCCAATGGGAAAAAGCCCTCATCCTTCTTAACGCTGCCAAATTGGTGGCTCTTTCAGGGTCAAGGGAATGAGACCCATTGTATTTACTTGTTTTGGTATATCAAATACGCCACAGATAGCTTGCTAGGCTCTGCTGTGTGGGCGGGATACTCTTGGTAGCTTGCCAGGCTCTCCGAGAGGGATAGAGGCTTTTAGGGCGGCCTCTAATTGCCCTTGCAGGTGTTCCCATGGTTCAAATCATATAGAAACCCTATCAAATATGATGCAGCAATCCTGGAAGATGGGTATTAAGTGTCTTACAATTTCATCAGTAAAGAACCAAACAGCACCCGGCCCAAACAATGTCAGACCTGAACACCTGAAAAATCTGCCGTCAGTACTCATCAATACACTGGCTTGGCTCTTCACACGCTACCTGTCTGAATGCAAGTTTCCGTTCCAATGGAAAACCAGCAGGGCTGTACTACTGTACAAGAAGGGAGACATCCACGACATTGGCAACTATCGCCTGATCTGCCTATTGTCTGTCGTCTACAAGTTGTTCACTCAAGTAATCCTGAATAGGATTGGCAGAACACTAGATGAAGGACAACCATGCGAGCAAGCTGGGTTCTGCAAAGGATTCAGCACAATCGACCATATCCACACGATAACCAAGCTCATTGAGGTTTCTTGGGAGTTCAAGATGCCTCTCTGTCTAACGTTCATTGATTTAAAGAAGGCCTTTGATTCTGTTGAGATGGAAGCAGTCATTGAAGCCCTAGCCAAACAGGGTGTTCAAACTCAATACATCGGGATCCTCCGTGAGCTATATTATGGATTCACTACCAGGATCTCACCATTCTACAAAGAAGCAATCATTGATGTCAAGAGAGGGGTTCGGCAGGGTGATACCATTTCACTGAAATTCTTCAGTGCCATCCTCTAGAATATCATGCAACGACTGGGATGGGAAGGGATGGGAATGAAGCTAGATGGTTGGCAACTACACAATCTCCGCTTTGCTGATCACATCGTTCTAATAACACCAAACATTAGACATGCAGCACAAATGTTGGCCGACTTCAACCGTGAGTGTGGAAAGGTTGGACTACAGCTGAATCTCACGAAGACAATGTTTATGAGAAAGAGTCTCATTCCTGACATTCCATTAACTCTCAACGAATGAACATCTCCGAATGCAACAGTTATGTGTACCTAGGTTGAGAAGTTAACATAACGAATGACCTGGCACCTAAGTTGCGGAGGAGGAAGAGAGCGGCTTGGAATACCTTCAAGAGCATCGAAGAAACAGCTAAGAGGACGAAGAACCTCAGGCTCTGGGCACATCTCTTCGATTCCACTGTTCTTCCTGCATTAACATACTCCTCAGAGACCTAGACCCTATGAAAACAAGATGAGAACGCTCTCCAGGTCTCCCAAAGAGGAATTGAAAGAGCTATGCTTGGAGTATCATGTTTCACTCAAATGAGAGAACGAATCCGGAGTTCAGACCTCTGTCGATGGTCAAGAATCAGGGATGCTGTCTCGTTTGCCAAGGTGTCAAAAATCAGATGGGCTGGACACATAATGAGATTTGGAGATGACTGCTGGAGACTAGAGCCATTACCGATTGGATTCCATGGGACGTCAAAAGATCGCATGGCTGCCCACCTACAAGATGGTCAGATTTCTTCATCAAGACCCTGAATGATCAGGTTGAGGCTGTTCGTGTTCCTAGAACGAGCAAATGCCATTGGGCTACACTTTCTCGTGACAGGGATGAATGGAGGCATTACTGGTGCCCGCTTGAGCAAATCGATGAGTAACAGGATGTCAAGTGATCAAGTGATCAAGTGGATGGTCATGGAGAGTATCAAGCTAAGTGAAATGAGTCAGACAGAAAGAGAGGGACAGACATAGAATGACTACACTCATTTGTGGAATGTAAAATAACATAATATAAGATTGAGACTCAGGGACAGTAGACACAAAGGCCAGAATATTGCTCCATAGTTGGAAGCCAGCCTCAAGGACTGGGGGAGAAGGCAGCTGGAATGGAGAAGAGATCACTAAGACAATGAATGATTGTTGGAGATGTGTGCTGAAAGTAGATAAAGGGCCAAACCTGATAGCTCTCAATATCAATATTTCAAACCATAATGCCCCAAAGTATGAGAGAGTATGGGAAAAATTATCTGCCATGGAGGCAGGGGGAGAGGTGGAAAGAGGAGTATACTGGGAACATTGGTGGTGGAGAATGTGCACTGGTAGAGGGATGGGTGTTGTGATCATTGTATGACTGCAACTCAAACATGAAAGCTTTGTAACTCTATCTCATGGTGATTCAATTAAAAAAAAAAGAATTAGATAAGAGAAAAAACACATGGAGGGTGCGGGATCCCGGAGGGAAAAAAAAAAGAAAAAACAGGTTCCAAAAAGAGCCGAGATCACCCGCAAGTTCCAGATGGAGTAGGTGCCGCATCCCGCCTCCCCCAGATGGAACCCCGGTGACCAGAAGCCTCTACAAACACAGCTCGAGTATGCGGGAACGAGGACTTTTTCTCAAATCTGCCGGACTACACCTCCCAGGTAACCTCTGATTCCGGAAGTCACGCCCACAGCCCGCCCCCCAGCGCCATCTTTGAAGCATTCAGCATAAGAGAAAAAACACATGGAGGGTGCGGGATCCCGGAGGGAAAAAAAAAAGAAAAAACAGGTTCCAAAAAGAGCCGAGATCACCCGCAAGTTCCAGATGGAGTAGGTGCCGCATCCCGCCTCCCCCAGATGGAACCCCGGTGACCAGAAGCCTCTACAAACACAGCTCGAGTATGCGGGAACGAGGACTTTTTCTCAAAACCGCGCGGCCGCTTATGCGGCTGCGCGACATCTCTCTATATACAAAGTGATCAATGAGAAGTAAACCACCCAATCTTTCTCCCTGAAAGTCAGAGTTAAGTTTGGAGCACGGCCACAGCCCCAGAAACACAAGGACTTAATGCAGAACCCAGCAGCTTAGAGCAGAAAAGTGAAAGGACTATGCGTTAATCCAGGCCATCAAGTCTGCCGGAGGGGAAAGGGTGTTGCTCCCTTCCGCCCTCCTCCCTCTGGAAAGAAAGATGGCGGCCACATGGGAGCCTTGCGGACAGCAGGTATGAGCCGGGGGTGTGGGGGCGACTAAAACCTCATGGGAAGGGGGGCGTTCCGGTCCGTCCTTCACGCCCTACCGAGGTCACCAGTCACCCCCCACGAGCGGCTCTCCAGCACAGCCACGGCCCCAGAAGCACAAGGACTTAATGCAGAACCCAGCAGCTTGGAGCAGAAAAGTGAACGGACTATGCGTTGACCCAGGCCATCAAGTCTGCCGGAGGGGAAAGGGTGTTGCCCCATTCGCCCCCTCCTCTCTGGAAAGAAAGATGGCGGCCACATGGGAGCCTTGTGGAGAGCAGGTATGAGCCGGGAGTGTGGGGGCGACTAAAACCTCATGGGAAGGGGGGCGTTCCGGTCCGTCCTTCACGCCCTACCGAGGTCACCAGTCGCCCCCCACGAGCGGCTCTCCAGCACAGCCACGGCCCCAGAAGCACAAGGACTTAATGCAGAACCCAGCAGCTTGGAGCAGAAAAGTGAACGGACTATGCGTTGACCCAGGCCATCAAGTCTGCCGGAGGGGAAAGGGTGTTGCCCCATTCGCCCTCTCCTCTCTGGAAAGAAAGAAGGCGGCCACATGGGAGCCTTGTGGACAGCAGGTATGAGCCGGGAGTGTGGGGGCGACTAAAACCTCATGGGAAGGGGGGCGTTCCAGTCCGTCCTTCACGCCCTACCGAGGTCACCAGTTGCCCCTCACGAGCGGCTCTCCAGCACGGCCACAGCCCCAGAAGCACAAGGGCTTAATGCAGAACCCAGCAGCTTGGAGCAGAAAAGTGAACGGACTATGCATTGATCCAGGCCATCAAGTCTGCCGGAGGGGAAAGGGTGTTGCCCCATTCGCCCTCTCCTCTCTGGAAAGAAAGATGGCGGCCACATGGGAGCCTTGTGGACAGCAGGTATGAGCTGGGGGAATGGGGGTGACTAAAACCTCATGGGTCGGGGGGCGTTCCGGTCCGTCCTTCACGCCCTACCGAGGTCACAAGTCGCCCCCCACGAGCGGCTCTCCAGCACGGCCATGGCCCCAGAAGCACAAGGACTTAATGCAGAACCCAGCAGCTTGGAGCAGAAAAGTGAACGGACTATGCGTTGATCCAGCCCATCAAGTCTGCCGGAGGGGAAAGGGTGTTGCCCCATTCGCCCTCTCCTCTCTGGAAAGAAAGATGGCGGCCACATGGGAGCCTTGTGGACAGCAGGTATGAGCCGGGAGTGTGGGGGCGACTAAAACCTCATGGGAAGGGGGGCATTTCGCTCCGCCCTTCACGCCCTACCGAGGCCACCAGTTGCCCCCCGCGAGCGGCTCTCCAGCACGGCCACGACCCCAGAACACAGAAACCAGTTTCTTAACTATCTGACTTTCAGTAGAAATACTTCCAGGGTCAATAGGTAAAATAGCAGAAATCCAAAACCAACATTTAATTCTTTAACCCAGCTGTAGAAAGCAAATCACTTCACAATGCTTTTTCAGCATGTCTGATTTGGGGGGGGGGGTAAACTCTAAATAATAGTGGTGAATCTTTTATTGAAACAATGAATCTAATCAAAGCAGATAGAGTGTTAACTAGAATTCATCTGCCTCACAGGGACGGGGAGGGGTGGGGGTGGGGTTTCATTGGGGTTCTTCATGGTAAAAAATAAGTATTGGTAAAGGGAAATGTAAGGGAAATGTGTTTGATATTTGCATTACTGAGACATAAACCTGAAAGCTTTGTAACCTTTCCCACAGTGATTCAATAAATAAATAAATAAATAAATAAATAAAAAAAAAAAGAATTAGCAGAAAATATTTTTTCTCTTTAACTAGCATTTTGGCATATCTTAGAGTTTATTAATTTTAGAGAATTTATGGCCTATAAATAATAATATAATTATTATGATGATATAACTTTATTCAGAGCATTATTGAAAGGGAAAAGTGACATTCTTCTTTGCTTAGAAATGTGTTAAAGTCACAATTTCTCTCCTCCTGTTTGAATTAATGGCATAATTATTCACACTGGGCAAAAGAGATGGAATGAGTTTGAACTTGGCATGAATTAATACACTAAAATATGCCTCCTGTTCTCTCTCAATGCCTAATTAATTCTGAATTATGAAATTCCTTTTGACTTACACAAAAAGCATGATCACTTGATTCTGCTGCAATTATTTTTTCTTTGCAATGAAAATCAAGTGATTTGATCATTATGGGTAGTTTTAAAAGAGAATATTCCTTTGAAAATTGAGAGAGTAAAAGAGCAAATATAAAGGAACTTTCTAGTGAAGTAATCACACACTATGCATATACAGTGGTTGCAAAGGAAACTGAACTTAGCATGGATCAACTTTCCATGAGGAAAATGGAAAGCTTTGGAACATCAACTCAAATATTTATACCAGACTGTGTCTTTATGTGTGAGATTTCCACAATGAAGGAAATATTGCTTGACATTGTCTTTGGAGGTTCAATCAAATTCTAATGAGTTACCGATAGAGAATGGCACAATAATCCTCCAGTATGGAGTGAGAAGTTGGTATTCCTTGATCAACTTTGGCTACAAATTTACCAACTGTTACTTCAAATGAAGAAAAATCTCTCTTAGGAATTATGATATTTGAACACGAGACATTGACTGGACTCTAAATGGCAATGGGATAAGATATTATGACACAAGCAGTATAAGCAAATATCCATATAATGCTCTCTATTCTGCTCTAGAGGGATATGGAAGTGAAACTTAGACATTACTACTTTCTTCAATGAATTTACTTCCTGCGATTTTCTAGAGAGATTAAGAGCCTAAGGATTGCATTTAGGACTTGCAGGAGAAGTTTAAACTGTAGTATTAACCCATCATTAGAATGTTGAAGTACTGTGCTGGGCTCTTGAATGGTCATTAGTGGAGTAGCAATTTAGTCCTTACCTGTTGTTCCTATCTGTGGCTCATTTAGGGTCCTAAGAAATTAAAGGCAGGGGGAGAATAATTGGTGTAACAACATTTTAGTGTTTTTCTTTGATTCATGGTGACAGTCTGATCAAACTCTATCAACAGAACACCCCACTATAATATATAATAATAAGCACCACTCATTTTGATTAGTTTTGCAGATCAACTTGAAATTGTAGCCTCCACTGCATTCCTTCCACTAATATTTAAACATACTGTGACATCATTTATCTAGAAAACAAAATTAAAAATAATTTCCCAAACCTTTTGTCTCCCCAATGAGTTCTTCATGTTTGTTTCCCCTTATAGAAAATATACCCTGTGTTTTTTTGCCTTCAGGTTCTCATTTCATATATCTTCCAATTATTATCCATTTCTTTTTTCCCACCAATGTACTGAGATCACTTTTTTCAAGGTCATCAGAGGTTTTTGTTTTGCTAAAGTCAGTATTATTTCTGTGTCTTTTTCTCTCCTGTTCACGCCTTTGTATTTGACATCATGGTATTTTCATAAAACACCTTTTGAAAACTAGTCCCAGAGGATGGCTCTCTCCAGATAATTTTGTCCAGGTTTTTCAGTCTGTTATTTTCTGGACTATTTCCGGAAGCGGTTCTGTCCTTCATATTTCCAGACCTTTTTAGTCAGCTCTCCAGCCAGCAACGAGGCAGCAGCAACTTGCTGTCTTACAGAGCAAAAACTACAGCAAGTACTTGAACTTAATTGATCTGGATGTTTGGAATCAAACCTCATTAGCTCAAATTACTTCAGTTTGCCTAATTTGTTTCTCTATGTGAGCTCTGATAAGCTTGGTTTAACATCTTCTAAACTGTGTTGTTTATCATCATAAATGCCTACTCAAATTATCCCTGTGGAGTAGTGGTCCAGGAGAAAAATTATTTAAAAGGTATAACTGTTTTGTATGGATATTTATACACACACATCACACACACACATACAAACAAATGGTATGTTCAGGTCACTATAGAGACACATTTATTTCCATAGGAGAAGTTCACTTAATAGGAGTAAGACACAGGCATACATTTTTATCATTAATATTTATTCATAACTTGCTAGTGTTTTAAACTTCAAAAACTTTAACAATGTTTTCTATTTGTAAACATGAATAAAACCATTGCTATTTTTCTTCCAATCTGTTGAATATTTTTGATTAACCTACGAGTGTACGTGTGTTTACAAATATATGTCTGTTCTGAAAGGCAGGTGGGTGGATGAAAAAGATGTGGTAGATATACAAAATGGAATACTATAAAATACCATGCAGCTACAATGAAAGATTTAGCTACACTAAAAGATGAGGTACTGGAGTGATAGCACAGCGGATAGGACCTTTGCCTTGCAAGTGGCCTTCCCAGGTTCGATTCCCAGCATCCCATATGGTTCTCCAAGCACCGCCAGGAGTAATTCCTGAGTGCAGAGCCAGGAGTAACCACTGTGCATCTCCAGGTATGACCCCAAAAAAGCAAAATAAATAAATAAATAATGAAATCTTGCTTTTGCAACAATGTAGATGGAACTAGAGGGGTTCATACTAAGGAAATAAGTCAGAAGATGAACAACAAATGACAAACTACCTTGCTCAGGATTTAAAGAAAAGCAAGAGAAGAGATGCTGTTCAATGAAAACATACTCTGGGACTCTGATAGTGGAAGAAGTCACCATGTGGTGGGGAAGTTAGCTGAAAGGATGCAGAGGGTCCTGTGATCTAGCTACTTCCGTGGTAGATATGATGTGGTAACATTATACCTCTCCACTATATTATTTATAATATGGGCTAGAGTGATAGCGCAGCGGGTAGGGCATTTGTCTTACTTGTGGCTGACATGGCCGGCTCACCCAAGTTCGATACCTCCACCCCTCTTGGAGAGCCCGGAAAGCTACTGAGAGTATCTTGCCTGCACAGCAAGCTACCTGTGGCTATTCAATATGCCAAACACAGTAACAAGTCTCACAATGTTACTGGTGCCCACTTGAGCAAATCGATGAACAACAGGAGGACAGTGACAGTGGAAAAAAATTACAAAATATTTGCATTTTGTAAGCAAACAGAACCTCAATAAAAAAAATAAATATCAAAAAATCCAGAAAAAAAGTTTTTTAAAAAACAAAGCGATGCACAGGGGTTATTCCAGACTCATGCACTCAGGAATTACTCCTGGCGGTGCTCGGAGGACCATATGGGATTCTGGGGATCGAACCCGGGTCGGCTGAGTTCCAGGCAAAACTCAGGGCGCTGAGCGATAGCACAGCAGGTAGGGCGTTCGCCTTACAAGCGGCCAACATGGCCGACCCGAGTTCGATTCCTCCGCCCCTCTCGGAGAGCCCGGCAAGCTACCGAGAGTATTTGATATGCCAGACACAGTAACAACAAAGTCTCCAATGGAGACATTACTGGGCCCGCTTGAGCAAAATCGACGATCAACGGGAGGGCCTTTACCTTTTACCTTAGAAAAACAAAGCAAATAAAAAGACAAAACAAAAAACCCTAGACTCTGACAACAAAATAGTGACTATCAAGGTGAAAGGTTCTGTGGACTTAAAGGCAGGGTAAAGGAGGTGTTAGATCACTTGATCACTTGATTACTTGACTTCCCATTAATCGTCGATTTGCTTGAGCTGGTGCCAGTAACTTCTCCATTTGATATGCACAGGGGTCACGTGCTAGTGTAGCCCAATGGCGTCTGCTCGTTCTAGGAACACGAAGAGCCTCACAGCAATCGTTCATGATCTTGATGAAGAAGCCTGACCATCTGGTAGGTGGGAGGCCATGTGGTCTTTTGACATCCCGTGGAATGCAGTTGGTAATGGCTCTAGTCCAGCGATTGTCTCTAAATCTCATTACATGACCAGCCCATCTGATTTTTGACACCTTGGCAAACGAGACAGCATCCCTGATTCTTGATCATGATGGAGGTCAAAACTCCGGATTCTTTCTCTCATTTGAGTGAAACGTGATACTCCAAGCATAGCTCTTTCTCTTTGGGAGACCTGGATAGTATTCTCATCCTGTTTGCATAGGGCCCAGGTCTCTGAGGCGTATGTTAATGCAGGAAGAACAGTGGAATCAAAGAGATGTGCCTGAAGCCTGAGGTTCTTCATCCTCTGAGCTATTTCTTCGATACTCTTGAAGGCGTTCCAAGCCACTCTCTTCCTCCTGCGCAACTCGGGTGCCAGTTCATTTGTCATGTTGACTTCTCAACCTAGGTACACATAACTGTTGCATTCGAAGATATTCGTCCCGTTGCAAGTGAATGGAATGTCAGGAACGAGTTCGTTTCTCATAAACATTGTCTTCATGAGATTAAGATGTAGTGAGACCTTTCCACACTCACGGTCAAAGTCGGCTAGCATTTGTGCCGCTTGGCTGATGTTTGGTGTTATTAAAACAATGTCATCAGCAAAGCGGAGGTGGTGTAGTTGCCGACCATCTATCTTCACTCCCATTCCTTCCCATTCCAGTCATTGCATGATGTTCTCAAGGGTGGTACTGAAGAGTTCCGGTGAAATGGTATCACCCTGCTGAACCCCTCTCTTGACATCAATGATTACTTCTTTGTAGAATGGTGAGATCCTGGTAGTGAATTCGTAATACAGCTCACGGAGGATCCTGATGTATTGAGTTTGAATGCCCTGATTGGCTAGGGCTTCCATCACTGCTTCCATCTCAACAGAATCAAAGGCCTTCTTTAAATCAATGAACGTTAGACAGAGAAGCATCTTGAACTCCTGAGAAACTTCAATGAGCTTGGTTATCGTGTGGATATTCATTGATTCATGCTGAATCCTTTGTGGAACCCAGCTTGCTCACATGGTTGTCCCTCATCTAGTGTTCTGCCAATCCTATTTAGGATGACTCAAGTGAACAACTTGTAGATGACAGACAATAGGCAGATTGGGCGATAGTTGCCAATGTCGTAGATGTCTACCTTCTTGTACAGTAGTACAGCCCTGCTGATTTTCTATTGGGATGGAACCTTGCATTCAGACAGGTAGCGTGTGAAAAGCTGAGCCAACATATTGATGAGTACTGACAGCAGGTTCTTCAGGTGTTCAGGTCTGACCTTTTCTGGGCCAGGTACTGTTTGTTCTTTACTGATCAAATGGCATGTCGGATTTCGGAAGGGAGAACATTGGGAACGACATATCCATCCTGTGGAATTTGGTATGTTGGCAGGTGGACATGGCTATCAAAGAGATTTAAGTAGAAGTCATGGATAGTCTTCTCCATTGCCCTTCTGGGAGATGTGATAGATCCATCAGGATGTCGAAAGGCAGTCATCTTGGTCTTGTAGTTGGCGAAGAACAGGTGGGTATTATGAATACTTTTCCTGGCTTCTGCCACATCTACCAGCACTTCTGCTCTTCTCTCTTTGAGGTCTTCCTTGATCACATCTCTGCACTGCTTTGGGAGCTCAGACATTCTCTTGCAGTTGCCTGAGGCATGCTCCAAACCACTTTGGCGAATAAGCTCAAGAGTTTTTGAAGACAGGCTTTTTTGTGGCTATAAAATCTCAAGGCCGAACTAGGCTGCCACAACGAAGGAAGACAAAAATGATCGTCTGTACTTTCAATGCACGTACGCTAGCATCAGATGCATCCATCGAGGACCTGATGGTACAAGCGCGAAAGATCAAGTACGACATCATTGGTCTGACCGAGACAAGAAGGCACCAATCTCATCATGCCATTTTCGACAATGGAGAAGAATTGTTCCTCGGAACATGCTATAATAGAGGTGTTGGAGGCGTCGGGTGTCCTTGTCAACACAAACTTGGCCATGAGCATTGATTCATTCGAATGCTTAACAACCCGAATCTGACATTTACATTTGAATAGATGTGGCTCACTGGCGGCAGTTTTTATTTTATTGTCTATGCATCAACACCCAAATACAATGAAGAACAAATCGAGAAGTTCTAAATGGATCTGGAGAAATTCTATAAAGAAGACCACACCTTCTACAAGATCATTGTGGGTGATTTTAATGCCAAGATAGGACTGAGAAGATCAGCCGAAGAACTTCACATCGGGACCCATTGCCTAGAATAGAACCAACAGGGTGAGAGACTATCTGAGTTCATCATGTCGACCAAGACCATCCATGGTAACTCACAGTTCCAGAAGGCCAAATCTAAATGTTGGACATGGGAGTCTCCCAGTGGACAAATCCACAACAAAATAGACCACATCATATTCAATTGACGGTTTTGCCTGACCAGTGTCGCTGTTATCCCAAAATTCCAAACAGGATCGGACCACTGTCTCCTTCGTGCAAAATTCTACTTCATGGAGCGAGAGAAAGGGCTGCAAAGTTTAAGAAGAGAACTCCCAGAACGACCACCAACTGGGAGTCTTTGGCACTATTGCGGCAACATGGGAAGATGACATTGTTGACAACATTGACGAGGAATACGATCAACTGGTTCAGCACCTCTATGATTGTGCGAGGAACACCAAGAGAGAGGTGGTACATAGTAACTGAAGTTTTGGGGCTGGATGTGGTATATATATTTGTAGAGGTCTAAAGTTGTACTCCTGAAACACCCATAGCATTGTAAATACATGATTAGCATTAAAAAAATTATAAAGCTTTATTGAAATGCAATTCACATACTATACACTTAAAGTTTAGAATTCAATTTGTTGTATGCTACTAACTTTCAAATAATAAAATACATGACAAAATTTTATTCCACAATTGTGAGTTGTGGACTTCAGTAGCATTTGTTACATTTACAATGTATCATCATCTTTCTCTAAAACTTTTATTCTAAACATTGGCTCAAGTTCGATTCCTCTGCCCCTCTCGGCCGCCCCTCTCAGAGAGCCTGGTAAGCTACCAAGAGTATCTCACCTGCACAGCAAAGCCTGGCAAGTTCCCCGTGGCATATTCGATATGCCAAACACAGTAACAAGTCTCACAATGGAGACGTTTCTGGTGCCCACATGAGCAAATCAATGAACAATGGAAGAACAGTGCTATAGACAGTGCTAAACATTTTTTTAGATTAAAAAAATTGAATCACTGTGAGATAATGACAATGTTGTTCATGATTGGATTTCAGTCCTATGATGTTCCAATACCCTTCCCTTCACCAACGTACATTTCCCACCACCGATGTTCCCAGTTTCCCTATATCTCTCCCCAGCCCCTCCAGCCTGCCTATAGCAGTGGGGATGTTTGTTGCTGGCAGAACCTTAATTGGGCTGATATTCGGCCCACCTGAATTACAAATTAGTTGATAAACATAGACTAGAAAAGGGCATTCATTACTAACTTTGTACACAATGCATACATGGCTTTAGATGGAACACCACCTAAAAAATGCAGTCAAACTTATTTGATCATCAAGCCCACATTCTCCCCTGAGCATGTACCTTGCTTGTTTGTCTCAACATCTCTTTGCTTGCCTTTCTCCACTCTGGAGAAGTCTGTGTTCTCACTTGAACACATGTCTTCCTTTCTCTCCCTTCACATCTTTCTAAATAAGTTTCAATAAAAACTATCTTGCTTTAACAACAACAACAAAAATAGAATCCCACTGAGACTGGTCTGCTGTCTTTAAATGAATAGGTTGAACAATTCGATGAGAAATATATTTATTTAATATAACTGTTTATGAGATCCTTAATAGTTCATGCACTCTAAGAAGAAGTCCCCCAATGGGACGAGTTATTAGGAGAGTGCCTCAGGAAATGTTGGATTATAGTTCTAAGCATTTTAGGTTTAACACTAGTTTGTCTTTTCTCCTACAGCAGGGAGCTCAGGTTTATTGAGCTACACCCACTACAGTGCTCCTGAGGCAGTCCTAGCTCCATAGGGGCACTCCCAATTCTGTGTTTATCTTTAACCTCACCATTGTGTTCTTCCTCTATCTATTAATCACAAATATCTCTAAATCAGACACTGTAACCTGTAAAGTTGAATCTTCTGAGAGCTCTGGATTTTGTATATGTGACATATTGCTCTTCTCTTTCCTTTATGTCCTTTGCATAGTTTAGAGAAATGTCCTTCTTGTATAGACACAGGAAGATAGTAAATACTATGCTTTTGTAATATGGGAGTTGGTTGACTCTGAACAATATTTACTCCTGGGTATCCATCACATTTATATGATTTAAGCTGCAGTTGCCCTTAGTTCCTAGCACCCCAAAAGATGGATCACACTGAGGGATTTGAATGGACCCAGGGAAGCCATAAGCTATCCTGGCTTCTAGAAAGGGACAGCCTAACTGCCATAAAAAGTATGATGAATCAGGAGCACTGGCATGGGGAACCAGAGCAATAGTACAGCAGGTAGGGCATTTGCCTTGCACTTTCTGACCTGGGTTCAATCCTTGGCAGCCCATATGGTGCCCTGGGCACTGCCAGGAGTAATTCCTGGGTGCAGAGCAAGGAGTAAGAGCACTGTCATGGAAAAAAACTGCAATGACCCAAAAAGAAGTAACTTAATAAGGAACCTGTTGGATTGAGGAAAAACTAACCTGGCCTGATGATGGGAGTCTGAGAAATATAAAAGATGTCCCCAGGAAAAGCCACCCTTTAAGCTTAATCTAGGGTATAGATATAGGGAAGCCTATATCTCTTACTGTGTTCATAGAAAATGACTAGAGATATTATTAAGAAGTAAATTTAATATGGATTACTAGTAAGGTAAAGGAGGAAACAATATGACCTTAGATAGAGTTCCAGGCTTGGGCGGATCTCCTGGTGGGAATCCAGAGTGATGTAGTCCCTAGATGTTATTCTGTCCTTGGGTGGATCTCCTAGAAGAACTTCCCCTGAAGGAAGGGCTTTACATCTGTTCATCATTTATGTTACTGTTCAAACACATCTATGTGTAATTCCTACCTCCAAACCTTCATGATTTCTCTATAATTGAATTATAGAGATTATAGAGATTATAATTATAGAGATTATAATTCAATTATAGAGAAATTGATTATCAACCAACTGGTGATTTCCATTCCTTCATCCATTGACTGGCCAGGGGGATGGTGATTGGCCCGAACACACCAGCGGATCCCCAGTGATGCAGAACAGTGACAAGGAAGGTGATGGGGAGCTCTGAAACATGGGAGAACCTCAGTCTGAGATATAGGATTATATCCTCCAGAAAAAGGGTGCATGGGGAAGGAAAGGGAGGGGTGGTATCTTGGATAGCTCTGCAAACTACAGAATCTAAGGAATCTGTTAGGGTCCTCAAATCACAATTATCCATCAGAGCAGTTTCACATCTGGGAACAGACCAGTCTCGTTTTCCCTGTTGTCTTTGGCTGGAAACATACTGGCAGAGGTGTTGCCTCAGCTCAACTCATTAATGGGTTTCAGAACAGCAGTTGGGGCTGAAGTTGGACTTGTAGAAGCATAAATCTGTTGAAGTGGTCAAGTAAATATATGTGTGGTGACATTTCAGAGTCTTTGCTGTTTACTGTTAGAGTTCCATTTTGGTTGGTCTCCAGGATGTTCACACTCTAAGGTACCTACTCATTATAATTGCAATTCCTCATCTTCTAACGGCATTCAACAAGGATGAATGGAGACGTTACTGGTGCTGGCTCGAGCAAATCAATGAGTAACAGGATATCAAGTGATCAAGTGATCATCTTCTAAAATTCTTAGGGCCTGGGGCAGTGGTATATAAACTTCTTTAATCAAGATTGAGAGTTCCAGCTAGAAAAACTTTAATAATAAATCACTGTGCACTGAGACTCCTGACTTCTTATGACATTGAGAGTGCTTTGAGGATTAGGAAATAACTCCACTCTGACTGAGTCCTTCACCCAAATAATTATTAGGTGGGGTCGTAACTGGAAGCCAACACTACAGATCCTAATTATTCCATATCTTTGGTTGATATTGCATTTCCCTCTTCAGTTCTCATGTTTATGATATCTTGGATTTCTGAAAACTTAATCCTGATTTTGATTTTTACCCCAGGATCTGTGAGCATCAAAAAGGTTTCTGCTGGTGTGGTAGGAGGACCTGGTGTGTACTATTCCATGTCATCTTCATTCCTTGCTTTATTCTGGTTCCTTTGCGTTAAATCACTACCCAGTTCCCTGTTGTCTCCAGGGTTCTTTCTTGGTTCTAACAATGAATTTGGGGGCTGGAGCGATAGTACAGGGGGTAGGGCATTTGCCTCTTACGCGGCCGACCCAGGTTCAATTCCCAGCATCCCATATGGTCCTCCAAGCACTGCCAGGAGTAACTCCTGAGTGCAGAACCAGGAGTAACCCCTGAGCATCGCCGGGCGTGACCCAAAAAGGGGAAAAAACCCAGTGAACTTGGGTTGTATTATCCCTATGCATAGGGCTTATTTTCTTTGACTCAGTGTCCCACCTGCCAGGAGCTGCCTCCAAGGAAACACCAGCTTTACCTACCCATCTTTAGCCTGAGGGGCCCGTTCTAGCAAGGCTGAGATCTGTGCTTTGCCCCATATAGAGGAGAGAATCGTAAATGCACATGGAAACATGCTTTTTTTGTTTCACCCCTCTAGATCGCTATTTGTAGCATGAGTATATGCTTTCATGTAGCACTGAACTAAATTATAGAAAGTGCATTGACTGCATACAGAGCAGGGAAGAGATTGATTAATTAGGGGCCTAGCTCAAGCACTGCGGCATACTCTCATTGTTCCCGCTGTTGCAGTACATTAGCATTCAGCTGGTACAGAGCTTTAAATAGTACCTGTTCCCCTGAAGGAAAACTTCAAGGTCTATTCATTTGCTAAAGACTAATATTTTCCCCCTGATCAAGTGTTAGATTGTGAGTCCCTGGGGTTGGGTAGACTGTGTGGTGAACACAGGACAAGGACAACCTAGGGACGTTTTGTTGTCCACACTCTTGGCTTCCTCCTGGGTAGGGATCTTGTGCTCCTGTGCTCTCTGTCTTAGGAGGGATAGGGAGATGTGCCTCCATACTAGACAATGGCATTCCCAGTTCTACGTCAAACTTAATCTTGTTTAAATAAAATATTCAGGGGATTAGGGAGATAGCTAAAGTTGTAAAACACACATCAAACATATACAAGGTCCTGGCTTTGGTCCCCAGAACTACATCGCCTCTCACCCCATCTGGGGATGACCTTGGTGCCTCCCCGAATACTGCTAGACACTGATTTTTTTTAACCAAGCAAGATAAGCGTAAGACTATAAAGAATAAACAGAAATGGTAGAGTAGACACCAGTGAAAAAGTCTTTCATACCCAGTAATTCAGCAGATCTCAAATGCATCTTGAGTGCTTGGTATCCAAAAAAGGGAGAATACTCCCTATTTAAAATGGAAAAATGTATTCTTTAGCAACCAAGTTCTTGCTGCTTGCTAAGGTCCTGCTAATATATATTGTTCTTACTCTATTTCATTCAGTCTCAGTATGAAATGGCTGGGTGCAAGAGACACTATCATTAACCCTATTTGGCACATGAATGGATGGAAATACAGAGATTAATTTTACCAGGTCATGAGTGGACAGCAGAGTGAAGGTCTGAGTTGTGTCACCAGAGTCCAGAGCCCAGGCCCTGGGCTGGGCTGCTGTACTGATGACCAAACCAAGAGTTATTCAGTTACAGCCAAGAAGGGCTACAAAGGAAGTGTACAATGTGGACTGGGAAGGTAAAAGTGGGTTCTCAACTTGGCGGATTGAGGAAAGATTCTCGGGGATGCAACACTCATGTGAAGGCAGAGATACAAGTCGGGGGCTAGGCTGAGGGTGGGAGAGCAGGCTGGAGGGAAAGACAGAACAGGTAAAGGTTCAGGCAAGGCAGGAAACTGGCCTTGGAAGAATTTAAACTACTTCGTTTCTTTGCAGAATAAGGCGCGGGGGGGGGGGGGGGGGTTAAGAGAGAAGCAGAGACAGGACTTCATTGTCCATATTAAAAATTCAGTTAGGCTGTCAATGCGGTGGGAATTAATTAGGCTTACAAAGGGTCTCTACAATTGCTGTGGAGAGGCTTGGTGGGCACCAAAGGCAGAGTAAAGAGGGGTTACAGTTCTGCTGGGGAAGGAAGGAGGTGGGGGATGTGGGCCTGTAGGCTACTCGGGCTACAAAGGGCTATGTGTCGGCACAATTCTGGCTCATACTTCAGGGTTTCCCTTCTGGTTAGACCTAGCTGAAGTTTGTGGTGTCTTGGCTCTGATAGACTTATATCTCCACTTCAGGGAAGCACAATCTCTTGCTAGAGGCCTCTCTCTCTCTCTCTCTCTCTTATTTATTCATTTCTTTATTTCTTTATTTTGCTTGTGGGTCACACCCTGCAATGCACAGGAGTTACTCCTGGCTCATGCACTCAGGAATTACTCCTGGCAGTGCTAGGGGGACCATATGGGATGCTGGGAATTGAACCCGGGCCGGCCGCTTGCAAGGCAAATGCCCTACCTACTGTGCTATCGCTCCAGCCCCCCAACATTTTTTAAAACACCATGAGATACACAGTTCCAAAGTTGTTCACTATTGGGTTTCAGTCACACAGTGCTCAGACACCCTTCCTTTCCCACCAATGTCCCCACCCCCAATTTCTCTCCCACCACTCCTCCCTTCCCTTTCTCCCTACCTCTGCCTCTGTAGCAGACGCTTTTCTTCTTCTTCTTCTTCTTCTTCTTCTTCTTCTTCTTCTTCTTCTTCTTCTTCTTCTTCTTCTTCTTCTTCTTCTTCTTCTCTCTTTCTCTGCCCTTCACCCTTCTCTTTCACACATACAAAAAAAAACTGAGAAAAGACTGCAATGGATCTATCGCTCTCTCAGTGCATTGAAAGTGCAAGATCCTGTTTTGTGAGTAGGACAGAAATCTGGGTAAAGAGGGCAGGAGGATTTAGGACAACCAAGTTCCAGTACCAACTCTTCCATGGCCCTGTTTCCACACGTGGGATCAGGTGAAGGAAAGATGCAGGTAATTTCTTTTTGGGTGATCAACTATAAAACCTAGATTCACTAATCAGCATTCACTAATGGCACAAACTCAAGAAGTCTCAATGGATGACAGCAAGAAGAATGTATTGTAATAAAGCACTTATATAAAGTGTTCCTTCATCAATAAATCCTTTCTGGAAGACATGTATTTTTTATTGTAAAATAGTGATATTAGATGACAAGCATAAACGTGAAAGGGGTGAAGATAGTGCTCCTCTTGTAGAGGGCTATAAGTTTTTTAAAAGGAAGGAGAAAAATGATTTCATGTTTATAGGGGGTCATAAATATAACCCCTCTTAGGAAGCAGAGGATTTTATAGGTATTTGGAGAACTCAGCAAAGAAAAAAAAGGAAGAAAGTGTGTATGTTTGTGTGTTTGAAGCTTGTCTGAAAATTCAGAACAAAATTTCCTGAGTCCAAGGCAATATTTCTAGGCTGTTACATCAGCCTATATGAAAGGGGGAAATGCAGTTTGCTTGAACTCAAACCATGTGTGCTTTTAAAAAATTGCCTGAATTTATTAGCTATTTTGCTATTGGGCAGATCCAGCTTGGTCTAAATGATGCCCGAATTTAGCACCATATTTTACTCTGGCCTACAGCTTTGGTATTGCAGGCTAATGATAAATTGGATCATTACTTGTAATTTTCCAGTAGCCTCACATTCGAGGTTGTTTTGAGCATTTCCTTCTAGGAGGCAAATGATCTTCCATTTGCCACCCCTCAGGCCCTCACTGTGTTAGCCTTCCTCTTTCCTTCTTCTTCTTGTATCAGAGATCATAGACCCCCAACACTGAACCAAGCCCCCCTGCTGTTAGGGACCATCCTCTTCAAAACAAACTCACCTAAGTTTGAAGCTTTTATTGTGTAAAGTTACTATGTGGTAAGCCAGAAAGTCAGGCAAGTCTTACTGAAAGGATGTTCAAAGGATATAAGGGGCTTTGTCACCAGATTATTGTCCTCCTGTTAGAGAGCAGCTGAGCCTCAGGACAGGTGGAGGCAGCCTGGAATCTTTGACTCAGCCTGGTGAGGCCCCCTGAGGAGTGAAGCCAGCACTGCCGAGCAGAATCCACACTAACAGAAAATCCTTCAGGTGAACTTTCTCCCATTCCCTCATAAATTACCCAGTGCTTTCTCAGTGGACACATAGACAATATTGACTTGATTTGAATAAATGACTAGCAACATGCATAAGGAAGTTTCTCTTTAAAGTGTATCAGTTGATTAATGACTTGAGCAAGAATCACTTTACAGCTCTTTGCTGTATTATTAGTCATTTCATAATAATGGGGGTTTTTTTTGGTCACATTACAATGCAATTTTCTTAATGGAAACTCAGGATCATATGTGCCTGAGAAGGCTAGTGAGGTAAACACATGATTCTATTCATCCAATGACCATGCAGTGACTTTGGCTTTGCAGAAAAAACGTAGAAAGGTTTTGGCAAAGCAATGTTCCCTCCTCCATATATAGAAATGTCTAGCTGGGTGGGTCCTTGTTTTTATTCCCCGTCCAAATCCCAGATATCATAGAGGAGGAAATCAAAGTAGAGTGGTTACATCAGGATCAGGGTTGTACTTCCTGGATCAGCACAAATTTCTCAAATGCCTCTGCTGTGGCTGGTACTGTGCTAGGTGCTGGGGGAGGCATCTAGCTTTGGTCTCAAACTGACTCAGGAGTTGAGGTGATGAAGCTGGCTTATAGAAACATTAAAACACTGTGAGCAAGGGATTCCCTGACTAAGGTTCTACACTACCTTTTAGATTCCATGTTGCACAGGGTTCTTGATAGTTGGGATTGAGGTGATGCAGAGTAGTGAGCATAAATTGAGGTTTGGTGTAAAGCCAGGTGACAATAATCTAGCTCATGTGTGGCAAAATGAGCAGGGGAAAGGGGAATCTAAGAACAGGGTACCACTGTGACAGTAAGATCAGAAAAGCCTGATGATCCTCCACAGGAGTTTTTCTTCCTCCTCACTGTGGCAGTGTCTTTCCAGACTCAAGGTGGGTCAGTACAGCATTAAGAGCTCAGGTCGAGAGCCAGATGGACCCCACTTGTAGTCCCATCCCTGCTGGGGTTTTTTTTTTGCATGATTTTGAACAAATCATTTCACTCAAGTTTAATTTCCTCATCTGTAAAGTAATAATAATTAATGACTGCTCACAAATTTTGTGAAGATCAACTGAGAAAATGCATGAAAGTAAAGCTGCGGCAGAGTCTGACCGTCTGACATAGAGCTATGCTATAATGAGAATCTATTATTAATGCTCCCAAGTCATCTATGTAGTTAGAATAGTTGCTGCTAGCAATGAGAAAGATGGAAATGGGAGAGAGAGACAGAACAAGAGAGAGAGAAAGAGAGAGAGGAGTGGGGTGAGAGACACTAATAGACTGGTGTGTTCTGGTTATTTTAGCCATCTAGGGCAGATCTGGATTATGGAATACAATTGGTTTTGCCATGAATAGCTCTTTAAGTAGTTGAAAATAATAAATGGTGTTAAGGTGGAAACACAAGGAACAGCTCATTTATAAGTGACCCTGTCAGTTGTTAGGTATTTACACTAAGTATAAATGAACAGCTCATTTATAAGTGAACCTGTCAGTTGTTAAGTATTCTTTTCCCTCAGCACAAAGAAAGATAATGCTTCTTGAACTCCCACACATTTAGGTTCAGATCACAAGACAGCATTCTGGCCAAAAAGATTTGAGCAAGAAGTGACATTCACCCGTCTAGGTTGACATGTAGGATTCCCATGGTCTCCACGCTACTTTCTCCTCCCATGGTTGCATTTTCTATATTTATTTATTTGTTTTTGGACCCCACCTGGTAGTACTTAAGGCCAAATCCTGGATCTGTGCTCAGGAATTACTCCTGAGGCAGGGCTCAGAGGACGAGATGTGGTGCTAGGGATAGAACCCATGTCAGTCACATGCAAGGTAAGCACCTTCCCTGCTGTGTTATTTCTCTGGCCTCTAGTTGCATATTTTAGATGACATGACTTTATATGGCTGCACATTCTAGATGGAAAGAACACACATCCCATAATTCACTACTTATAGTGCAACCAGAGAAGGGAGTTTCCTGGACCTAACAAACATTACACAAGCAAGAAACAAACCTTTATTCTGTTCAACTGCTGACATTTGGGGATTGTTATTTGTAAATATTATTATTTACAACTACTCAAATTCAAAGAATATGAAAATTAAAATGTCATATCTATTCACTTAAAGAGCATGTTCAATAACAGTTTTTTGAATAAAAAAGCCATTCTACTTAATAAAAACTTATGCTGCTGTGCTGCTTCCTTTTGAATTTACTGCTACCCAAAAAGTACTTCTTAAAAAAGTAATGCCCCAAAAGGCCTCATTCTGAATCGGGGTTGAGAGCAGGGCCTTGTGTTTCATTGTCTCCAGAAAACATTCCTCATAATATTCTGCTGAGTAGAAAAAAGAAAAATTTGTCTCCAAAGGTCACAAACTGATTCCACAGAAAAAATTACAGTGTCAAAATGATGTATCTCATAGTGGTGGGGTTGTGGAAATTAAGTAATTTTTTACAAATGCTTAATTGCATTTTCTAAATCTACAAAAAGCATGCATTACTTGTAAACAAAAAAGATCATAAAAAGTCATTTTGAAATATTCCTTAAAACTGATTTAATTTGTGTGTGTGGGGTGTGTGTGTGTGTGTGTGTGTGTGTGTGTGTGTGCGCATGTGCTGGGTATTAAGCCCAGGGTCTCTTACATACAGACATATGTTCTATCACTGAACTACGTCCTCAGACTAAAATGAACATTTTCATACTTTTATCCTTTCAAAGATCATTAATCCAGAAATGACTGACAAAGAAAAAAAGAACAAAATATCAAAAAAGTTATTTGTGGAAATAAATGTTGATACTGAAAATCTGGAAATGTAGAGATCTGAACTCAAGAGTTCAAGCAAGCTTTAGAGGAGAAAGTATACAAGAGACTGAGGTACTGAGGTGTCGTGCTAAGGTGATTTTTCTGAAGGAAGGACCTACACCAGAGTCTGACCTCAAATACTTCTAGTATGGAGATGAACCCCATGAGGAAAAGCTTAGGAAAGGTACTCTGAGCCCATCTTTAAGAACCTTCTAGGAGGCCTAAGTTTTTAGAAGGGTTTCCTCTCAAACCTCCGACGCTGGGACTCTAACTACCCCTACTGCGTGTTCTGAACAGCCAGGCGGGCACTCTCCTCCTTGGGTTGTAATGAAATGAAGATGGGAGGCCATAGATGGGAGTTCAGAGATGAGAGACTTTCTCAACATTTCTCAACACTTTTTTCGGAAACAGACTTTATGATTTTAACTTTCTGCCTGGATCAATGATAAATCACAGACACATATTTAGAGAGACCATTGACTTCCAATTGTCCTCAGAAGATCTAGGTTCTCTCTCTAGCTTTTGCAGTGACTCAGTCACCACTTTGTAGATTTCAAGGTATTGAGTATTCCTTTGAAAAAGAAACTGATAGGAGCAGATTTCTCCATCAGTTTCCTGTCCTAAAGAAATAAAACTTACAAGTCCTTGGTTTCAAACAGGGAAACGTGATTTATATTCACTGGGATTTATGGCAAACTACACTGAAAAGTTTGAAACCCTGGAGAACACATAATAATGAGGGAAAGTAAAGGGGTCTTTGGGATCCTCTGATTGACCCTCACTTTCTTTTCCTTGTCCTCACCCGAGATGGAGGGAGAAAATTGAATGTGTCTCCTTCTCCCTCAGCCTCACACAGATAACTTGTCCCTTGGAGCTGATGCATTTTCTCCTATGTACTGTTTGATTGGAGAACCAAGATTTCTGTGGGCTAACCTTGTGCCCCAACCTATAGAGGTTCCTTGCAGCCCAACCAGGTGTCAATGCTGCTAGTACCTAAAGAATGCACAGAAAGTGGCAGGGATGATGAAGTGATCCTGAAAAGATGGGTTTTCCTCCAGATGGGACTGACTCTGGGCCACTAGTTCCTTCTCTTTATGACCTTGCCTCTCTAGATGTGGCTTAGGTTTGGCCTCTCCTCCAGTTTTTGTCCAACTGAATCTTGGTTTCCAAACAGCCCCATGAATATGTCTCAGCAGTTTCATTGTTCGGTATATCAGCCACAGAGTGTTTACCAAAACTCCTGCCCTTCCTCCTGTTATCTTTGTAACAGCATCCTGTATCTCTTACACTGGAGAAAATTCATACTAAGTACACTCTCTGACAGTTCTTTCTTAGAATTAACTCAATATATGGAATTGTGGTGAGAAAGGAACCCTTTATCCACTCTTGGTTGAATTTCATTGTCTCTAATGAAAGCAATAGGTGATCTATTCAAAAATAGGAATAGAGTTACCATAGACACAGTGATACTAATTCTTGGCATCTTTTGCCAAACACAAAAAAACAAACCACAAATCATCCTGTTAATCGTCGATTGCCTC
This sequence comes from Sorex fumeus, assembly GCF_029834395.1. Lineage (NCBI taxonomy): Eukaryota > Metazoa > Chordata > Mammalia > Eulipotyphla > Soricidae > Sorex > Sorex fumeus. The sequence continues at coordinate 70,784,577 of NW_026606155.1, read as the reverse complement.
GAGCAGGCCCCAGTAACGTCTCCTTCATCCTAGCCCTGAGATTATATTCAAGGCTCTTTAGGAGAATGAGACCCATCATTGTTACTGGTATTTGGCATATTGGGTACGCCACGGGGAGTTTGCCAGACTCTGCCGTGTGAGCAGGCTACATTTGGTAGCCTGCCAGTTTGTCCAAAGTAGGAATGAGATAATAAGATGTCATAATAGGATGTCGCGCAGCCGCATTCGCGGAGGTTCTGGGAGCTGGTTTATATAGTCTCTGAGTCTTGGCCATTGATGGGATTACATGGCATCAGGGGGCCAGTTGGTGGGTGTGACCCCCGCCTACTGGAATTTGGAGGATCTGGGTGGATTGCCAAACACAAAAGCATTAATATGAAATGATATACACATATGTTCATCACTGCACTTACTACAATATCCTAGACATGGAAACAACCCAAGTGCCCAACTGTTGATTAATTGATCATGAAGTTGTATATATGCATAATGGAATACTATGCAGCTCTAATGAAGAACAAAATCATGCAATTCTCAGTAACTTGATCAAAACTAGAGGATATTTTGCTGAGTGAAGTCAGTCAGAAGGAAAAGGATAGTTCCATTGGTAGATTAGATATTAAAGATTAAGACTCTTTCCCCTTTCTGATGTCATTGAACTGATCAGAAATGAGCCAAAGAGGTGCTGGTGAGCATCCATGGCCCAGCTTCCACTGCCATGCATAGAAAAATTTCTTTGTGACTTAGTGCCAATGCTCATATAGGCATAAGAAATAGGCAGATCTCCCTATACTATCCTCAAAATAAAACTTTATTTTTCTGTCACTTCAGGAGGGAAGGGGAAGAAGAAAAGGGAATTTATTTTTTTCCTTTTTTCTTTTTTTGGCTTTTTGGATCATACCCAGCGATGCTCAGGTGTTACTCCTAGATCTCTGCTTAGGAATTACTCCTGGTATTGCTTGGAGGAACATATGGGATTCTGGGGATCGAACCCAGGTCGACCACATGCAAGGAAAAAGCCCTACCCACTATACTATCACTCTAGCTCTGGAAAGAATATTTCTGGGAATTCTCTTTCTCTGGCATCCACACGTAATGTGACTTTACTCAAGCTGCATCACTGCAAGCAAAAAAGTATGCTATTTTTCATGTGAGCTTATACTCTCACATGTCTTCCATGTCTCATGAAGCCCTGACAGAGAACCACAAATCCTCATATAATTGCTTTCTGTGCTGGAGATATGTAAATCGGTTAAAATGAATCTCACCACCAAAATCATCTAAATGATCACATTCGGTGAACTAGCACATTACTGATGGAACCTAGAACATATTTCCTAAGTTATTTATTTGCAATGAACCATATCAGCCATCCAATGGCATTTCCATAGTTTTGCACACATCTTACTTATTTGTGCCTGCCAATAACATTCAAACTTCTCTTTTCTGCAGCAACCCAGAATTACTTAAGACAGGTGCTGAATCCCATACTTTCAGTGGGGTTCAATAGTGATCTTTTACTGTATCCTTTTACTCCTTGATTCAGGTTTGACTGAGGAATGATTAAAATAAATCCCAAAGACCAATTTATCTTCCAAACCCACTTCCCAGTGTTGTGCAAATAAGACAGCTGCAATAGTTATGAGTTGCCTAGGTTCAGCCAGCTCATTAGTGGAAGCATTGGGATGTGACTTCTCAGTTTCATGCTCTTTTCACTATAAAGTGCTGTCTCCAGCCATTTAATGGGGTCATATGAAAATGGGATATAAAATAGGTAAATTCTGCAAGGGAGAAATTATAAGGAGATGTGAAGAGAGGAAAGTAGAATCGGGGATAGGTCAAATTTGAGGATAAAAGGAGGAAAAAAGAGGAGCAAAATCATAGAAGTAGATATGCAGGAATGGAGTGTGGTCAAGCCTGACCAAATTCATGGTCAGACACCTAATTCATGATCTACAAAATTTGAAGGTATTGTAAAAACATTGTGGTTTGAGACCACTGTGTTTTGGGGAAGTTACACAGCAACAGTAAGTAGAACACCAGTTTCTCCATTATTTATATAAAACTGTATTCCCAAATTTGAACAACTTGGACTCTGGAGGTCTTGTGGGTGTGAGTCAGTCCCTACCATGCCAGTGAGCTTCTGTTTGCAGGAGGATATTGAATGGTGTTATACTATGCGTCATGGCAAAACTCAATGGAAAAGCCATTTTCAATTCAGAGTGCAAATAGCAATTGATTCTAATCATAGGGGGAGATTCAAGTAACACTTCTTCTCATTGCCCCAGTGTAAAGGAAAAAAAAGGTGATTATGGGAGAGAAAGTATAGATGAACAAAGACCTAGTGTATTCAGTTTAGAAGGAGAAAGACATTACCTCACACCTCACAATCATGAATTAATCAGGCAGTATACTGAATGAAGGCTACTGAAACAATTTTTCTGCCCCAAATCCCTTCTGGTATAGAAACATACACTACTCTCATTTTTGTGCTGGGGTTCAACTCAACTGAGGGCTGGGAAAGGCAAGAGCATGGTTATATGTGGTCCACTGTATTTCTAAAGAAAGCTACAGCAATAAATCCCCTGCCATGTCTTGGCCTTTCACCAAGGTGTGGAATATATTTCCTATCTTTTTTGAAGCTAGGGTAACCTTGTGATTCCTTTAACATTTTTTGCAAGAGATTTTTGGATCTTCTAAACCCAGGCACTAAGAAGGCTTGGCAGTTCCCAACTTTGCTCTCTGAATGATGCCAGCTTATATGAAAGAAGTCCTGCTATCTTAGTTGGGCAGGCCATGAGAAGCTCAGCCTTGATAGACAGCGAAGCCAACACAAATTCCTGGCTGACAGTTCCAGCTGAGTTTCACATGCCAGCCATTATGAACTTACTCACTATGAGAGTGAAGCCAGCTTGAAATTGGATCCTCCATTTTGTCAAGCCACCCTAGTTGACAACCCTAAGAGTAAAGGTGAACTGTGCCCTTGAGACTTGCGCATGTTATTATCCTTGTAGGGCATAATGGCTTGAGGTGGTTTGTTATGTAGAGATAAATAACCAAACCTTAGGGAAAAGGCATAGGAGTTGGCCTGTGACTCAAGGACTTGGAACAGTGTGGTCCTAAAAACAAGTTTCAGGGAAAAGGCTTAAGAATCTAGGGAAAGGGCTGAGGAAATAACTCAAAAGACTGGAAAATATGCTTTGCATGAAGGAACTCCAGGTTCAGTCTCTGGCACTACATTTGAGCAACCCTTAAGCACAATGCCATGAGTAGCTCCTGAGCACTATCTGTTGCCCCTCCATCACGCCCCCCCCCCCAAATTCAGGAACATTTGGTTTAGAAAGGTGGGCCAGAGATAGAAAACAGAGCTCAAATGGGAAATTCACATAAGAGATCAGACTAAGTGGAAGAAACATGGGGTAGAACAAAATAGAGGATACAGAAATCACTGTTAGAAGAAGCAAGTGGATTTTTTTAAAGTGTTAGGTTAAAAGGAATTTTAATGGATTTCTTTTCACCTCTGCAGATAAATTGTTTGAAATTGTTTAAAGCAAGTTCAAAAGCAAACATTTCTGAACTATCTGTGAATTTCACAGGGCCTTGAAGCAAATGTATGTTCCTGGTCCCAGCAATAGGGGCTGGGGAGCAGCAGGAACAGTCAGAGAAATAACAAAGTAAGGTTGATCATTTCAAAGCTTGATCCTGCTGGGTGGGGTTCCCATAAAGTCTTAATAAAAGAAGAGGAACAAATTATCAGAACACACTGTAATGAGTTGTTTATGTAGTAAATTTTGTTTCGGTCTAATTTCTTGCAAGAGCCCAGCTATTTCTATCCAATCCCTTTGCTATTTTCCTAAAGGTTTGAGTAAAGAACTCCTCTAGGTACAATTATCTAAGTACATATATTCAGGAGGGATCTGACTAATGTGAAGTTTTTCATGCCCAGAATCTGTAAAATGCTGGGCTAAGTATCACCTTTTCAAGAATTTTATCTTAATTGTGTTTATTTTCAACTGTTTTTACTGTGGTATATTTAGGAAGATAATGATAGGTACAACAAAAACAAACCAACCTTCCTTCCCTCCTACCTCCTGCCCTCCTACCTCCCTCCCTCCTTCCTCCCTTCCTTCCTTCCCTCCTCCCTCCCTCCCTCCCTCCCTCCCTCCCTCCCTCCCTCCCTCCCTTCCTTCCTTCCTTCCTTCCTTCCTTCTTCCTTTATCCTTCCTTCCTTCCTTCCTTCCTTCCTTCCTTCCTTCCTTCCTTCCTTCCTTCCTTCCTGTGTTCAGGAATCACTCCTGTTTCTGCTTAGGGATCAGTCCTGACAGTATTGAGGGGTCTTTATGTGGTGCCTGGATTCAAACTAAGGTCAACTACCTGCAAGACAAGTGCCTTACCCAATGGACAATTTAACCTGAAGTTTTATACCCATCTCTTACTTTAACCACACAATTATTTATGGGCATACATTATGTAGTTGCATTATTATCTAATAATGTTCTATCTTTCCAGTGTGCCAGCAAAACTAAGCTGATGGTAATATTTACCTCAGGTGCTGAGGGTAATAATTACTTTGCCCCAAAAACTTGGGGCAAAGTTTACCAAGAAAGTAAACAGCCAAAAGTTAGGTATGTGGGAGACACACCCACAAACCTCCTCCAGCTTAGCTATATAATTGGAGGCATGGCCTTTCTGGTTCCTGATGGAACTGCTTAATGGCCATGATCCCAGAGACTCAGAAACAAATCTCAAAACCCAGTGGCTTTTGGCAGAAATGCATCCATTTCCTATAGTAGGTTACCGGCGCCAGGGCCACCCCTGGTGGGACAGGTTTCGTGCTTTTGCCAATGTTTCACCTGGCAGCCCAATAGCCATCAACCTACAGAGGCCACTGGACAGTCAGGTTTGGGCCCACAGTGACAAGACAGGTGGGGCCTCATAGGATGGGGATGGAGCCATCCCTTTCCTCCCCATCCCAACAAGACCCCTTGTCACCACCTACGAATGACCTCTCTGGCTCCTGATCAAGCTGTTTAACGGCCATGATCTCAGAGACTCAGAAACAAATCTCAAAACCCAGTGGCTTTTGGTAGAAATGTGTCCAAACTGTGCAGTAGATTACTGTCACCGGGCCACCCCAGGTGGGAAATAGTGCTGTCCTTCTGCCTGCTCCCACTTGGTGGTTCGATGGCTGCCATCTGCCAGAGGCCATTGGACAGTTAGGTTGGGGCCTGCAGTGACGAGACGTGTGGGGCCTCATGGGATGAGGGTGGAGAAAGCCCTTTCCTCCCCATACTAACTAACCCCGAATCACTCCTCATGAACGGCCTCTCTGGCTCCTGATCAAGTCACGTAATGACCATGATCCCAGAGACTCAGAAACAAATCTCAGAACCCAGCAGCTTTTGGCAGAAATGCATCCGGTCCAAGCAGTAGGTTACTGGCGCTGGGCCAACTCAGGTGGAAATAGGTTTTGTGCCTTGGCCTATTCCACCTGGTGGCCGCCACCCTTCAGAGGCCACTGGACAGTCAGATTTGGGCCCACAGTGACGAGACATGTGGGGTCTCACGGGATGGAGGTGGAGCCGGCCCTTTCCTTCCCATCCCAACGAGACCCTGAGTAGCTGCCCATGAACGGCCTCTCTGGCTCCTGATCAAGCTGCTTAACGGCCATGATCCCAAAGACCCAGGAACAAATCTCAGAACCCAGCAGGTTTTGGCAGAAATCTCTCCACATTTAATTGTTAAAATTTTGGAATTTCAATATTGCGCAGCCATTACTGCAAATGCATGACATAATATGTTATTTATAATCAGCAATAGAAAACAAATTGTCTACTGTTGCCTTTTCTGCAGATCTGAGTGTTGGGGTAAAATCCCAAAAAATAACTGTGGGCCTGGTGTCAAAATATTGAATGTAATCAAAGTAGAGAGAGAGTAATGTGGAAATCATCTGCCCCACAGGTAGGGGGAGGGTGTGGGATAGGGGTATGCTGGGGTTTTTGGTGGTGGAGAATGGGCACTGTTGAAGGTACGGGTGTTTCATTGTATGACCAAGACTTAAACCCAAAATCTCTGCAAGTGCTCTCACGGTGATTCAATAAATAAAATTATAAAAAAATGAAAAAAAAAGTAAGATGGAGTTCATGCCCAATTCAATTAGCCTAATCAGTGGCTGAAAAATAGCAGTACTCCTATGTAAAAAAATAAAAAAAGAATACTTTCATTCAATCATGAAATATTAAGTTATGTATAAATTTTTATTGACACAGTAAAATGCTTATTCTAGCATTTGTTTCTGAAAGAATACAAAACTGTGCAATATCCAAAGCATTTCAAGTATACTAGGGACATACATTTCAGTGTTTTAAATATTGACAGTAACATTACTCCCAGGTGGGAACTATTCTTGCTTTTAAAATATTTGAAGTGCGTCTTTGAATGAGGTGGGAAGGTGGGATGGTAAGCTAGTTGTCAGGAGACTGAGCAAGACAGGAAGTGACTCAAGTGCTCCGGACCAGGTCAAGTGCAGAGAGAGAGAGAGAGAGAGAGAGAGAGAGAGAGAGAGAGAGAGAGAGAGAGAGAGAAGAGGGCAATGGGGAAAATGGAGGTTTGGTAGAAGTTCTCTAGCAAAGGGGCTATGAAAAAGGTCTTTCTGGTGTCCCATGATAGTTATTCACTGCAACTGTACTTCTCTCCAGTCTTCAGCTTGTCCTAGGCAGAAACGTTCCACCTAGTATACATGGACATATGCACTGGAGGAAAGGCAGACCTCGTCAAGAGCAGAGAGGTAACATTTGCAGGGGTAGAATCTGGGACTATAAGTGACTGTGAAAAAAAAAAAGCCTCATCAATCTTCAGATACTTGGAGGGAATGGAGGTAGTCTTTTTTTTTTAATTGTTTTGTCTGTATTTGGCTGTTCTCAGACCTTACTCCTCCTGTTCTGCACATAGGGATTACTCCTGGCAGGGTTCAGAGGATTGAATCTGAGGGTCAGCTGTAAGTAATGCAAGCACCTTATCTGATTATGATCTATAATTATAGAGCAGGAAGGAAGAATCACATACTAAGATTAGTGATTTCATGTTGGAAATCATTTTTCCCCTTAGAGTGTTCTCTATTATTCATGGTTTCTACAATGAGCACTCATTATTTTTAAAAGCAGTAGAAGTTATCTCTTAAAAGACACTCATTTTCAGCTTCCCTTGCTTTGGCCCTCAAATTATGAAGGATTTCTAATACATCAATCTCATAGTGAGTGCTTGTAGTGTTTAAGTCTAATAAACAAGGCAATGTGTCCAGGAACTTGGCATTTTAACAGATGCTTAAGACTAATTCTGTAAATCAAAGGATTAGACTTTTAACCAGTGCATGGAAAGCCTAACATAAGTCACATAGCTTATATTCTACCTCCCCAAAGACTGACCTTTCTCTTTAAGATGAAAATATAGAATAAATCCTGGAATTTGAAGGAGAATTATTGTTCATGGATAATATTTAAGGAAAGTCCTCTACGACATCCAGATACTAAGCTGTGGGAATTCAGTTTCTTCAGGTTCTGATGTTTGGGAAAATTGGAACTAATATTTCTTATTTCATCTTGAAACATTCTGAGTCACTTTGCTTTGAGGGATTCCATGCCCCGGAACCCTGAGCATTGAGAACATTACTCTGTTTTTGCCCTCCAATGTGAATAAAACCACAGTGTTTGTGCCAGAATTTAAAGAATACATTTTCATGAGAGTGGGACCTCTCTCTCTTTCCAGATGCCCTAGAATTTAGCACACTGAGGCATAGAGAAGCACTGTAGCACTGTCCTCTTGTTGTTCATCAATTTGCTCTAGGGGGCACCAGTAACGTCTCCATTGTGAGATTTGTTGTTACTGTTTTTGGTATATCAAATATACCACAGGGAGCTTGCCAGGTTCTGCCATGTGGGCAGGATACTCTCGGTAGCTTGCCGGGCTCTCCAAGAGGAACAGAAGAATCGAACTCGGGTCTGCTGCATGCAAGGCAAATGCCCTACTCATTGTGCTATTGCTCCAGCTCTTTGACTAATCATAACCACTGCTGCTAAGTGTTTGCAACATGGCTTCTATTGTTGTGAGGCACCTTAAAAATATTTTTATTTGCTTCTTTGTTGAAAATTTTCTAGTTCTGCTCTCTCAACAGCCCCTCAGCACATGAAAGGTAGAAATAAATAAAAGGAAGGAACAGTTTCCAGGAAATAGAGGAGTTTCTGCTTGTTCTGCTCTTTATTTTTAAAATTTATTTTAAAATGTATTTATTCATCTATTTTATAATCATAGTTTAGGTAACATAGTTATAATAGTGCTAACATTTATGGTTTTGATTTTTTTTCTTGATGAGAGGATGCAGTAAGGATGAACTAATCCTTCAAAATATAATTGGGGACCTCTTGAAAATGAGTGTCTAAGGACAAAACATGATGGCCTCTCGGTGTCTAGTCTGGAACCCATAATTCCCCAAAGTAGAGAGAGAGTAACAAGGAAACAAGGAAAGTGCCTGGCATAGAGGCAGGGGGTGTGGTGTAGTGGGGGAGGGGGGAGGAGGGATACTGGGAACACTGGTGGTGGAAGATGTACACTGGTGGAGGGATGGATGTCGGATAACCGTATGACTGAAATCCAATCATGAAAGCTTTGTAACTATATCTCACAGTGATTCAATAAAAAAAAATTTAAAAATAAAGGAAAAAAGAAAAAAAGAAAATGAGTGACTGACATGTTTACTTTTCACTAGCATGTGAAAAATGAATTGGACTCTTGGCACCTCCATTTCAATCCCCGTGCAATTGGGGTCTGGCTCCCATTTATCTGTAATTTTGTCTTTTTTCAAAAAAATTTTTATTAGTGAATCACCGTGGGGTACATTTACAGACTTACAAACTTTTGTGCTTGCGCTTTTGTCATACAATGATAGAATACCCATCTCTCCACCAAGGCCTCTTCTCCGCCACCAATGATCCCAATATCCCTCCCACCACCCCCATCCCATCCCCCCAACCCCACCTCTGTGGCAGGGCATTTTCTTCTGTTCTCTCTTTTGAGTGTTGTAGTTTGAACTAGAGGCTTTGTAGTTTTGAACTAGATCAGGTTACAAGCAAGGTCCAAAGAGCTGTCTTTCCAAGAGGCTGCTCCCCACCTGCAACACTAGAGGGCAGTGTTTCAACAGGCCTGAGACGTGAGCGCATCTCGTGCCGTGCCTCCTTTATCTTCGGCAAAAAGCCTGTTGGACTGATTATTTCAGCTCAAGAATTTTAGAGTCCAGGGGAGGATGCATTTTAATGACTCCAGGGAACGGATCAAATTAAACACATTATCCCGGATTTTCTTCCCTCACCCTCCTCTCACCCGCCTTCTCCAGCCTCTGCTCAGCTTGGGTTTCAACCCCAGCGCCCTGAATCATTCCTCGCTGAAGAATCAAGAGCCAGAAAAGGTCTCAACAGCTTGTCTTAGTGCAAATCCTCCAAGGTCACCTTCCAGCCAGATAGAGTCAGGAACTGCTGAAAGGTGTGTGTGTGTGTGTGTGTGTGTGTGTGTGTGTGTGTCCTCTCAGCTGGTCTGGGGCTGAACAGCAGAAAACAGGCCCAGACCCTGCAGCTGCTATGTCTTACTGTGGAAACACACTGTTCCAGGATCTTTATATGAGCTGTACAATCATCACAACAGTCTTTGAGACAACAATTCATCATTTGGCAGATGAATACACAAAAACAGAGCGGTTGAAAATTGTGCCCACTCATTTGTGGAATATGAAATAACAGAATATGGGACTGACACCCAAGGACAGTAGACACAAGGGCCAGGAATATTGTTCTATAGTTTGAAGCCTGTCTCATGAGCTGGGGGAGAGGGCAGCTGGAATAGAGACGGGATCACTAAGTCAATGATGGTTGGAGGAATCGTTCCAGATAGGAGGTGTGCTGAAAGTAGATAAAGGACCAAACATGATAGCCTCTCTGTATCTATATTGCAAACCATAATGCCCAAAAGTAGAGACAGTATGGGGGAAATTGTCTGCCACAGAGGCAGGGGGAGGGCTGGAAAGGGGGGCGGGGATAATCTGCTGACATTGGTGGTGGAGAATGCACTGGTGGAGGAATGGGTGTTTGATCATTGTATGACTGAAACTCAAACATGAAAGTTTGTAACTATCTCATGTTGATTCAATTTTTAAAAAATTACCTAACAGCACAAAGTTAGTAAGTGCTGAGAACCACTATGAGCTCACTCCACCATGTCTGTCTGGTCCTGAAACGTCAAATATACATGATATTTCCCTAATGTTAAACCTCTGCTTCTCTTTCCTTTCATCATGTTTTACAAAATTGTTCATGATGCATTTTGTTACAGACATTCAATATTCCAACACCACACTGTCACCTTCTCCCCATTATTGTCTCCATTTTCCCAATCACCCCTCAAGCCTGCCCCCATATCAGGCCCACAATAATTTATTTTGTATTGCTTATTACCACTAAAAGGCTAACGGAATGATTAAAAAAATACCTTCAGTAAAAGAAAATTTGTGAAAATTGTATCTCACTATGGGGACATTAAGTCTTTGAGGGTTTACTAAGCTGTTGTTGCTAGTTAAGGCTTCTGTGTTAATGTTTTTGTTAGTTTAGATTATCTGACTTTTTTATTACATTCCTATCCAATCCGTGTGCTTCTACTAGGATATTAGTATCATAGAGTTTGGAGATTTGACTCCAGAAAACCCAGAAAATTTAATTGTGTTCTCAGCTGGAGACATGGCCATGGCTCTTGGGGTTTGAGTGTAGCTGTTGGGGCCTTGGTAGGGTGGGAACTAGGCCAGACCCCCTCTTAGAGTCTCCCCAGAGACCTCAACTAGGACCAGGTATCTGAGAAATTTTTCAGGCTAGTTGATCTCTCTTGAGGTTTCATTATGAATCTCTGGAACAGGGCCAGTAGATGAGCTTACAGGACAGCAGCGGTGGGATGTGGGTGAGGCTACCAGGGCTTCCAGAAATAGAGGGAGGTTGGGCTGGGGATATGGGTCTCCCATGCTGACTCCGAGAAGGCCTGGACTTTTCAAAACCTCTACTTCTCTCATCCCTTTAAATATTCCATGAGTAAATAGATTTCCTCTGGATTTTAAAGATGTTTGTTTCTATCTATCTCATGACTGTGTGTGTATGTGTATGTGTGTGTGTGTGTGTGTGTGTGTGTGTGTGTGTTAAGCTGAAGTAACATTGGTTCGTAACAGGTTTCAGATGCATAGCTTATAGTTCAACATCTGCAAAGACTATTTGAACTTGCTGGCAGAAGTCTAGTTTCTGCTCATACCCATACAGCTGATCCCCACACGGGCTACCCACTTCCCTTCTGGAAACCACTGCTTTGTTCTTTGAGACGAAATGGTTTTTATTTATTTATTTATTTATTTTGGTTCATTCATCTATTTTATTCCTTTATGTACCTCTTGAGTGAAATCTTGCAATGTTTGTCTTTCTTCCTCTCACTTATTTTACTGTTGTCTCCCTTTTTGTTGGAGTTGTTTCCACCCAACTTCTTGTTAAAGCAACTCAGAAGCCAAGTATTGTTGTAATTTCCTTTTGAGCTTTATTTTCACTGAGAAGCTACATAAGTGATTTTTTTTTTAAAAAAAAAAGGAGACCCGATCAATCAAAATAAGAAGCAGTTATCTGATTTTAGAGTGATCTGCATGATAAGAGTTGGCCAAGGAGAAATAATTTCCTATCACAGTGGGATAACATGCAAATGAAATTTAAACTCCAGGCTCCTTCACCTCACACAATGTCATAGAAGTGCTGAGGGGAATATGTTTTTGAATGGGAGCCAGTGGCGGTGTATTTTCTTTCAGATTTTTCTCAACTTTGTCTTCATTAGGGACAAAATAGCCATAAACATTGCAAATATTTTATTCCATATGGCCAAATTCCAAACTTAAAAATAGCCACCAACTCTGCCCACAGAGAATGCTTTTAAAGGAAAAATAAATCCATTTTATTGGAAAATCTTTGAAAATGTTTCTTAGAGATAAAATAAGGGATGCCTGCACTGGACTAGAGTCAAATCTATTCATGTAAAATCCAGAAAATTCTTGTTGGCCCTGTTATAAGGAGGTGCCCCAGTTGGTGGAAAGTTAGATAAGAGGGAAACTTTGGTGGGGGATGGGAGGTGCCAATTTTATAAAAATCCCATGCACATGGTGATGGGCATTAATCTTGACAAAATCTCCCATATTGTCACATGAAGAACCTGGACCTAACCCCCCGGTACTCTGTCAGACGTATTGTCCAACTTCCTCAGAACCACTCTTCAACTCCTGCAAACCAGAACAGCCCACATGCTGTGAAAAATGAGAGAATCTGCCACAGTTGTAGAAATGGGTCAGCACTGAGAAATGCATTGAGAAATGGTGGTGCTACCTAATGTGACAAAAGCTCTGTGGCTCTTCTCACTGTCTTGAAATCCAGCTAGTATCTGACAGATGCTACCTTATCAGTGCAGATTCTGTCACTCTTTTAACTGTGAACACAAGTGCTTCCCCTCGCCCCTCACTAGGGAACAGCTGGTGCATGTACAGAGTCACTCTTGGAGGGTTACAGGGAAATGGAATGATATTATTGCTTCTGAATTAGCTGATTCTCCACAGGTGCTTCTTGACTGTCTAATATGGGGCAGTAGAATAGCAGGTGTTCTAATGAATAAAGACCTATGAACAAGGGACTTTCATTGAGGTCACATTTTAGTGCGGGGGAGGAGAGAGAGAGAGAGAGAGAGAGAGAGAGAGAGAGAGAGAGAGAGAGAGAGAAAGTAATGTATAAATAAAATAATGGTAACCATTCCCATGAAAAAAATGAAATTCAGATATAGCAGATATAGGAAGGAGAGGATCCAGGTAAGTTATTGTTGCTATTTTTGGTTTTGGGGTAACACCCAGCAATGCTCAGAACTAACTCATGTTTTCGCACTCAGGAATTGCTCCTGAAGTGGTGCTCAGGAAGCCATATGGGATGCTGGGGATTGAATCGGGATCACCCATGTACAGGGCAAGTGCCTTACCTGCTGTACTATCACTCTGCCCCCCCTCCCCCAGGAAGTTCTTTAGAATGACTGTGAGTGGGGTGGAGTCACTCTGAAGAGTGACCTGTTGGTGATGGGAAGAAGCATCTGTGCACAGATCCTGGCAAGAATATGCCAAAGAGAATGGCAAGTTCAAAGGCCATACAATGGAAACCTCCATGTACATAGAAACATAGAGAAGTCTGGGAGGGGTGGCACCGGAATGCCACGGAGAAGACTGTTTTATGAGATAAAACCAAAGGAGCAGAATTTGTGCTCCAGCAGTATAGGAATAGACCTGCCCGCACTTTGGATGGTGCACACTGGCCTCTTCTGTTTGTATCAGAGCAGTTCATGATAGGCCCATTTGCTAGAGCAATTGCTTGATTTGAATCGTATTCAAGGAACCAGTTAAGATCCTGTCATAATTACATTCGGCAGAAATTCCTAAAATTTTCTCAGAATAACTCCTTATATGTGAGCACTGAAAGTGAGAAGACAACTGAATGGAAAACAAAACATTTCTATCCTTCATCAACTTTTGAAGCCCCATCAAGCAACCATTTGCACCAGGTTTGTCAAAGTAAGGCCATTATTTAAAAATCTTTTAAGCACAAGTCATTCTTCCCAAGCTATTTCTAAAATCCAGATCAGAATTTCCCTTAGAGTACCATCAAACAAACTCTGCTGATTTGAAAATTCATTTTCAATTTCAACCATAGATTAAAAATAAATCCGAACCCTCACTTAAACCCTGACCCTAAACCTACCCCATAACCCTAATTACATCCTAGCTGTAATACTAACCCTAACCCTTATGTTGGCCTACCCTACCAATTGCCTTAAATTTAACATTCACACTTAACACTAAATTTCATTTTTATTTTAACCATAGTTAACACTAAACCCTAACTCTAACCTGAATCTTAACTCTAACCCTAAGAGTAAAACTTATCCTAGTATTGGCCTAACTCAACCAACTGGTAATATAAAATTGAACATTCACTTTAATATTAACCTTCATTTTCAGTGCCAATCACAGCCAAACTACAATTCTAACCCTAACCTGAACTTTACCCGAACCCTAACTCTACTTTAACCCAAATACTAAAACTAACAGTTACCCTAGCAAATACCTATACCTACCAACTACCCCATATAGAATGTTAACCTAATTTTAAACATAGCCAAATCTAGGTCCTAACCATAAGCTGAAGACTAACCTTAATTCTAACACAACGCCTAATACTAACCATAATCTTAGTATAGGCCCAAACTCACCCTAAATTTTACATTCACCCTAATACTAACTTATATTTTCAATTTGGACCATAACCGAAACTGAACCTTGCCCTAAGCTGAACCATAACACAAATCCTAACGCTAACTACAACCCTAACCCTAATACTAATCCTAAACCATATTATAGGCCTAACGGTCACGGTCACGGTCCTCCCATTGTTCATCGATTTACTCGAGCAAGCCCAGTAATGTCTCCATCATGAGACTTGTTGTTACTGTGTTTGGCATATTGAATACATCACGGATAGCTTGCCAGGCTCTGTCGTGCGGCCATGATACTCTCAGAAGCTTGCCGGGCTCTCCGAGAGGGGCGGAGGAATCGAACTTGGGTCGGCCATGTTGGCTGCATGCAAGGCAAACATCCTACCCTCTGTGCTATCGCTCCAGCCCATAGGCCTAACAATTACCACAAAATTAACATACACCCTAATACTAGCTTTCATTTTGAACTTGACCAAAGCTAAACCTCAATCATAATCTTCACCTGAAATTTAACTCTAACCCTAACCTTGACACTAACCCTAGTTATAACCCTAACCCTAATACTGACTCTTACCCTACATAGGGTTAACCCTACCAATTTGAGTAAGCTCAGGGTTTACTCCTGGCTCTTATATTTTCAATTTGTGCTCAATGCTCTTACTTGCGGGGAGAAGACCTATCTGAGATGCTTGGATGGAACCTAGGTCGGGTACTGAATTTCTTCAGTATTATGGTTTCCTTTTAAAAAAATACTGGTTCAGGAAGCCCGAGAGATAGTATAGCAGGAAAGGCATTTGCCTTGTATGCTGCCAACCTGGGTTTAATCCCAATACCCCATATGCTCTCTGGGCTCACTAGTAACGATCCCTGAGCACAGCTGGATGTAGCTCCAAAACAAAATAAAATTATTAAAGTAATTTTGAATTATGTCACACTAAAGGAATAAAAAATATATGTTTAGGGGGCCAGAGAGATAGATCAGCAGGTAAGGGCATGCCTTCCACGTACCTGACCTGGATTCAACCCAGGCATCTCATTTTTCCTCCCCAAGAGACACCTGATTGTAGAGCCAGGAGTAAGCCCTGGGCATTGCTGGGTTCCCCATCCCTTCCCTCTAAAAAGAAAACCCCACAAAAGTTCTTTTTTCCTTCTGCATTTTAATTTCTTAAGTTTTAAAACTGATTATTGATGCTTTTATAGGGAGCAGTCATGATTATGTTCACTGCTGGATTCACAAATATAAGAAAAACATTTTTAGAAACAGTTTCATTTTGCAACTTTAAAAGCCAGCTTTTGTTCTGTTTAATACAAAAAGTAATAGAAGAAGTGGATCCTGCCCATTTAAATAAAAATAAAGCACTGGATAGGGAATTAATAAAAGAAACTTGTCTTTGAATCTTACAGATCACTGTCACATTTTCTTTTTTTGTTTTGTTTGTGTTATAATTCCAAGTAGTTTTTCTGGAAAAGTGCTCTGATGATATATTGAAAGATGTCTCTAATGTAAAATCCCATACCTGAAATATTTAGATAACTGTTCTAACTCTTTGCTTGAATTGTCCTTATAGACCAAGGATCAAGGGATGTCCTTTCCAGTGTGTTTGTTGTTGGCTACTTTTGGAGTGGGTCAGGTTGTTTTATTTTCCTCCTTTCTGCTGGGGGAGCCACCCAAGTTGTGCTCAGGGAACTCTTGGACCATTCCCAGTAATATTCTGTGTGGGTCAGAGAAGTCGATGCTCAGGCCCAGTGATGCAGCGCTCTTCATGTCCACAAGTGTTCAGGTAATGGGGGTCCAACTCAGGGCCTCTGCTTGCCAAACTTGTGCTCCAGCCCTTTGAGTCATCTTATTGGCTCTTTTAAGATATTTTTAATACAAAACCTTACTAGTATTTAGGTTCAAATCCTCCTCCTTTATTTCCATGAAAACTAAGAAAGGAGCAAGGAATTTGGGCAGAATCTGTAACTAAATTTCAGGCAGAGCAGGCTATCTCTTCCTGGGAAATCCAGAAAGGGGTGGTGGGTGAGTTCCCCCAGCCCCCCTCCAATAGAGCCCCAGCAGCTCTTGTTGTTGGCTACTTTTGGAGTGGGTCAGGTTGTTTTATTTTCCTCCTTTCTGCTGGGGGAGCCACCCAAGTTGTGCTCAGGGAACTCTGGGACCATTCCCAGTAATATTCTGTGTGGGTCAGAGAAGTCGATGCTCAGGCCCAGTGATGCAGCGCTGGGCCAGAACTCCAGAACTCAATCACCGCTATGCTCACAGGCGACTATCACAGGCTTGGGTGAGCCTCTTCTGTGAGTAAATCTGCTGAAAAATTCAGACATACCAGACTTGTGACCAAAATCTCTAGGTTTGTATGGAGCTGAGAACGGGTGATTTTGCTTCTGGTAGCCTGGCACTCATGCCCGCGAATTGCCTCTGGTGCCATATAAGCTCATCAGCAGCCATGATCCAGGCTGTCAGAAATAAAAGTTTTGGAAGGGAGCAACACGAGAGCAACATATTGCAGAGATGTCTCCAGACCCCAAAGTCACCATCCAGTTAAAAAGTAAATTA
Organism: Sorex fumeus; assembly: GCF_029834395.1. Taxonomy (NCBI): domain Eukaryota; kingdom Metazoa; phylum Chordata; class Mammalia; order Eulipotyphla; family Soricidae; genus Sorex; species Sorex fumeus. Next base: position 70,767,665 of record NW_026606155.1, on the reverse strand, counting down.
CATTCACTTCAGGTATTTCATAGTACTTAAAATTTTAGAATTCCCTAGACATCTTATACTCCACACCACTGATGTACCAAGATAAGGGCTTAATGTCTCCACAGTGAAATACAATAATCTTCACACATTTTCCTCTAAGGAAACTTTCTTGGATTATTTTTAGAGGATTATTCATAACAAACAATACAAAATAAATTATTTAGGTCCTTCTTGAGGGCAGGCTTTGGGGGTTGAGATGAAAACATTTGAAATATGGTGGTGGGAAGGTATAATGGTGGTGGGATTAGTGTTGGAATATTAAATGTAATAAATTATTGTGAACAACTTTATAAAAATAAAATAAAATAAAGAAATGAACAATATAGAAACTAAGCAAGCAATACAAAGGATCAGTGAAACCAGGAGCTTTATCTTAGAAAGAGTAAACAAAGATAGACTCTGATGATTTTAGCTAGACTCTAAAAAATAAAAAAAGTCCTCTAATTAATTGGATCAGAAAACAAGGGAGAGAAATTCAACAGAACCCACAGAAATCCAAGACATCATGAATACTTACTATGAACAACTCTATTAAGCTGAAGAACCTAGAAAAAAATGATATCCTAGATTCCTAGAAACATGTACTCCCAAACTGAATGAGGAGTAAATAGAGCGTCTGTACAGGCGGTCATAAACAAGAAAATTGAAACAGTAATTAAGAATCTCACAGTTATTAATAATTAATGTGCTGGCCAAGATAGTAGTTTACAGGTGATTTTTGTCAAACCTTCAGAAAAAACTTACTGCCTTTAATCCAAGCTCGTCCAAAATATTAAAGAAATTACTGAGTTTTAAAAAACTTCAGGCAGAGATTTGAAAATAATGTGGTGTGCACCAAAATGCATCAAACACACTTGAGCCTTATTGCTGTCCCTTTGCAGCTTCATGCAGAAGTTGCTCTGAGTTAAGCTGCATACTCACCTGCCTGGTTCTCTCAACATCAGACTGGGTTAATCCCACTCTTCCCTAAAGAAAGAGGTAGCTCTGCAAGAACCTACTCCTCCTATCTCTTTCTCCAGTCCGGTTTCCTATTCCTTGGAGCATTGGCTCTGCCTCTTATTTTCACAGGATTTGGACTTGACATGGTCAAGACAGCCCTTTGCTTCTCGAGAACCATTCCTGAGAATGGGCAAGGTTTTGTTGCACTGAATGCCAACTGCCTTTTCATGGGTAGGCTTTGGGCTGTTTTCTAGATACCTGCATAAGAAAGCTCTTGTTACTGCTAGCCATTCATACCTGTACCCTCTTGTTATTGTACACTTGTGTGCCTTTCTCTCCTGTGCAATGAATAAGGGCTAACAAAACAAACAAACAAACAACAAACAAACAAACAAAAAATTGCTGCCAGAAGCCAGTAAAACATGAATTGATTAATATTTAGGCAGCCTACAGCTGTTCAGAAAGCTGATTGCCAAGGATGCCTCTTTTGGGCTGTTTTGGAGCAGGTAAAAAGAAAACAAGTATTTTTTCCTATACTAAATTTTCAGTTTGAGGTGTGGCATGGTACTGTAAGTTAAAAGATTTCTAACCTACTGGGAACAACAAAATTACTATTTTCTTACCCAGTGAAAACATGGTAAATTTAAAAGATTAGTTTAAGTATATCAAATATATCATTATACTTTTTCCTGTCTTCTCTCTTCCAAATGCTACTTTGGAATGTGAGAGAACATGACAATAAAAGTTTGATATGTAAATTATAAGGAACTAGTGCTTTCTCTAAAAGTTATGTCTAAGGAAACGTTTACAAGTAAGGATTAGAAAGTGGGGGTATGACAGAGTCTTATCTTCCCAGTTTTAAGATGACATATAACAAATTTTACTCAGATTGGGGTTTAAGTTTTCAATTTTGACTTGTGTTCTACATAAGTGGGACATAAGTGTCCAGTTTGTAGTCTTAATATACGAGCTGCTATTTCAAATGACCACTGAAAATGAATGTGTTGATTTTTTTTGTTTTGTAGCCAGGTCCATCACGTGGAAATCAGAAAAGCTTGTGTCTTATGTATGAGGGAAAATCAACAAGATTTTTTGAGTCTGTAAATAGAATGCATACATACCCAACAGAGAGTAACCAGTAGAGAAAGTAGCAGGTGGGGAATGAATTTTGAAATCTTAAATTATTGTGTAATTTCTTCTTCCCTCAGCATCAAATATGTATTTTTCAGTTGACTTCTTTTCCCTACTGGCTCTGTTTCTGGACCATCTCCTAGAACTGGTTTGTTCTATACTACAAAATTTAAGAAAATAGCTTAAACTATATTTTTCTCATCACTTTCTCTCCCCACAAAAACCAAACCCCAATAGTTAAGTTTTGATTGCTGTTTTTAACTCACTCATGCCATTGTTTTCATAAACAGTGTGGCTTTGTTGATATTTTGTATGTTTATTTTTAGTATGTACAAATTGTTGGGCCCTTGTTCTACTAAATTCTGTGCACAATGATCTTCAGTTAGTCAACCTGAAAAATCTTGTAAAATTTAATTGAAATAAATTCTAAAGCGTCTGTTTTTTCATGTGGCAAAACATGGTAATGAAAGTCTTTCAATAATGACTGACTGTAAAACAATTTTTGGATAATATTTGCATACATTAAAGTATTTGAAATTTTTTTAATGAATGAAGTTTATCAAGGTCTTATTTTGTAAGTTTACGCTTTAGTAACTTTTTGTTTTCCCTTTGCTTAGCCCTTCCATAATCGTTTGTTTTCTTCTGTGTTATGGGTATTTGCCTGAGGGTTGCGGTTTACTGTTCGCTCTTAATTTGCTCTACAGGTTTTGGTGACTAAAACTCTGTGAAGGCTTCTTGACTATATGGCTTATTATCTTAGAGGTAATTAGTTTTCATGATACCTTGGAGAAAGGAATTTTTTTTAGTCACTTCAAATACATGATTATGATTTAAAGCAGTGCATCTCAAGTATTTTCCTACATATAAATCGCCTGGGATTGTTTACGATTCTGATTCAGGTATGAATTGTGGCCAGGGTTCCCTGCATAAACTCCCAAGTGATTTTTGTTACTGTTCCTGCACCACATTTTTAAGGAACAAAGATGTGTATAACAATGTAAAACCCTATGAGTGAATTTCAGAATAACTATGTTGAATGAAGGAAACTAGTCTACCCATTCCTACCAAAGTATGTACTGTATAATTTTCTTTAGATGAATGTTAGAAAAATACAACTCACTCTGTAGTGTTAGAAAAGCAAATTTGTGGCTGCTCAGAAGTTAGTTGTGCATAAGGGGCATAAGGAAATTTATGGGGAGTGTGGTGTATTCAGTAACCAGCTGTCACAATGGTTTCATTGGTATACACATATGTCAAAATTTTTCCCATATAAATATGTATTATATGTTAGTTATACCTCAAAAGCTGTTTAAAGACTGAGGAAAATTAAAAATTGATTTTAATTAAATACACATGAAACTAGACTTACTATATTATATATTTTGCTTTTCTTTTCTTTTTATATTCCTTGCAGTTATTTTTTAATTTTTATTGAGGTCTGATTTACATACAGCAAAATTCACCATTTTAAATTTAGTGGTTTTAGTTTTTTCTGGCAATGATACAGCCACACAACTGCCACCATGATCAAGACACTGACAATTTTTCTCCTCAAAAAGTTGCCTAATGTCATGGGAATTTTGAAATTAATGAAGTTCTATCTGAAGTTTCTCAGTTTAACTTTATAAGTCTAGGTCTTGTCAAATTTTAAATCTGTATAATTATTTGACTTGATTTATGAAAATTGTCACGTTGGCATTTTAAAAGAAATTCAAAGACATCTATTTGATGAATAGTTAATTGAAGTTCCCCTCCAGTATTTTACTATGATTTTCAAATATACAGAAAAGATATAGTAATTTTATAAATGAGAATTTACATATCCTTCCTTAAGTCTACTTTTGGTATTTTAGTGTCCCTTTTAATCCAATATCTATCTGTCCATTTATCTGTTCATTTAATTTTTTTGTATATTTCAAATTTCAAAGATCAGTTCAATTATCCCTAAACTCTTTATTAAAGTTTTTTTGGGCCACACCCACCAATGCTCAGTCCTTATTCCTGTCTCTGTGCTCAGGAATCACTCCTTGTGGGGCTTGAGGAACCATAATAGCTGCCAGGGGTTGAACCCAGGTTGTCTGTGTGCAATTCAAGCACCCTAACTGCTGTACTATCTCTCCAACCCCATTATCAAATATTTTAGTTTTTCAACTTACAGTTTAAATACTACGGTTAAAAAAGTGTTAAAATTTCTAGTATGTGTATACAAAGTTCCTATACAAACATGAAAACAGTAACAAAAAAAATCAAGGAAGGAAAGTGTTAGGTTTTGTATTTTATCAATTTTACACAATGCCAACTTTTACTGTTGTGAATAATGGGTGCTGCAGTGACTATGGGGATGCATCTATCTTGTTGAGTTAGTGCTTTTGTATTCTTCAGATAAATACCCAGCAGTAGAACAGCTAGATCATATGTATTTCTCTTCTACCTATTTTAGGAATGTTCATACTGTTTTTCATAATGACTGTGTTAATTTACTTTTTCTTTTCTTTCTAAGGGGGAGGGGCACAACCGGTTGTGTTCAGGGCTCTCCTCTCAGGTATCACTCCTGGCAGGCTCTGGAGACCATGCAGGGTACTGAATTTGGGTCAACTGTGTGCAAGGCAAGAACCTTACCTGCTGTACGATGACTTTGGTCCCCCAATTTAAATTTTCAGCAGGAGTGTCCAGGGATCTCTTTTCACTGTGTTCTTGCCAACTCTTTCTTTCTTTCTTTCTTTCTTTCTTTCTTTCTTTCTTTCTTTCTTTCTTTCTTTCTTTCATTGATTATATCATAAGAACAGGATTGTTTTTACTTGAATTTTCTTAATGAGATGCTGATCAACAGACATACTAATCACGTTCCTGTCTATCATCTATGTGTCTTTGGAAAAGTGTATTCAGATCATCTGCCTATTTTTGTGGGGGTGGGATGGTCACATACTGCAGAGCTCAGAGATTACCTCTAGCTTTGTTCAGGAGTCACTCCTGGTTGTACTAAGTTTACTGTGCAGGACAGGGGATCAAACCCAAGTGTACTGCATGTAAAGCATGTGGTTGGCCAGTTGAGCTAACTCTCCAGAACTTCTGGCCATTTTTTTTTCACCAGGTTGCTTGTTTTTCTTTATTGTTGAGCTTCATTTTGGATGTTCACCCTTTGTTGATGCATGGTTTTTAATTAACCTTTACTATTAAGCAAAACTAACTTTTAGCAATTGGTTTTTCTGCCACTGTGCAGAAGCTTTTAGAAAAGAAAATGTAGGTGGCAAACTCTTAGACTTTAGTGTTGTCTTTGTGTACATATCTTCAGTGAATTGATAACAAAAGTGAAACCAGATAACACTGCAGCACCGTAGCAGGGTCCTCCCGTTGTTCATCAATTTGATGGAGAGGGCACCAGTAACATCTCCATTGGGAGACTTGTTGTTACTGTTTTTGGCATATCGAATACGCCATGGGGAACTTGCCAGCCTCTGTCGTGTGGGTGGGATACTCTCGGTAGCTTGCTGGGCTTTCCGAGAGGGATGGAGGAATCGAACCCAGGTCAGCCACGTGCAAAGCAAATGCCCTACCTGCTGTGCTATCGCTCCAGCCCATCCCTCTGTAGCAGTCACAAAAAAAACAAGTTCTGATGACTCTTAACGGTTCCTTCCTGGGAGACACAGGTGAGCTGCAACAAGACTTAGAGTGCAAAGGTGGTGTGCACTCCCCTTTCCCCTTCTACCACCACCATTGTTCTCCATTCCCTGAGATCCCACTGTAGACTTTCAGGAGTGCGCCAAATCATAAGGTGCTCCTTGGGTCAAAGCTCAACCATAAGCAAAGAGGCCTCTTTGACAGAGAGACTAGATGTGGTTTCAGTGTACAGTCTATGCAGTACCGTGGAGGTGGCAGCCTGCCAAGAACTCTCCAGGATGGCTACAATCCAGTGGGACTCAGGGTCACAACTTCCCCTGGCCTCCACATCCAGGTGACCAAGGGGTACACTGTGAACAGCTGACAGGAAAACCAGGAAAACAGATACAAAAACTAGGACACCAGATACTTTTTAAAGGTTTCCTTCTGTCAGGGAGATGCTGGTGTTCTAGAGCAAGGAAGAGGGAGACAAGCGAAGAGCAGCTGCCGGAGGTCTCCCAGAAAGCTTTATAGTCAGTCCTTAGATGTGTGCTTAATTAGAAGCCTGCCTGTTTGGCTGCAGTATACCAATAGTCCTCTTCTACAGAAAGACTTAGTTCCAGGGTCTGTGCCTCTTGCTATGACCTGAGGGATGTAATTATTTAAGAGCTTGTTCTCTTCTGGTTACAGTCCCTTGGGGCTGCAAGAATAAGACCTAAAATCTAACAGAGACAAGCAACACAGAGGTTTCTCCATGGCATCAGGATACGAGGCAAGGGTATAAACGCCTTTATGGAAAATGATGATGAGCAGACGGAAAGCTGAAAGAATGGATCCTGCAGCCTCTATCTCCTGAAGCAACTCCATGCATACCTTGAAGTGTGCAAGGTCCTTGCCACAGCTCCTGGCTAGCAAAAATTCCTCTTCTCTGAAAGACTTTGAGTGTATTTCATAGACACAATCTATGCAGTACCCTCAGCATGGTAATCCATCAACAATAGTCTGCAACTATAATAATTCCTGTGACCCAGGACTGCAAGTCCCTTGGCCTCCAGAGCAACATGATCAAGGGGGCCATGCCCTGCACATTTGTTGATATTATTATAATACCATAGGTGCTACAAAGTGAATCTGGGATTTAGCACGTACAAGACAAGCCCCCACTAACACCTGAGCCATCTCCACAATCCCTGACAGCTAATAAATATTCTGAGCTCTTATATTTTTGAACCTTAAAAAATGCAAACTTAAGGAATGAAAATTCAAGTTATGGTTTTCCATATATAAGCCCATTCCCCAGTGGGTAGGGCGTTTGCCTTGCATACGACTGACCCTGCCAACCCGGGTTTGATTCCTGCGCCCCTCTCAGAGAGCCCGGCAAGTTACAGAGAGTATCTCACCTGCAGGGCAAACCCTGGCAAGCTACCTGTGACATATTCCATATGCCAAACACAGTAACAACAAGTCTCACAACGGAGAAGTTACTGGGCCCACTGGAACTACAGACGGGACTGAAAACCAGATAGGACATCATCAAATAAAAAAACTCTACACACACCTATTGCCCCTGGTGGCTTGGTGGCTGCCATCTTCCAGAGGCCACTGGACAGTCAGGTATGGGCCAGTGGTGACGAGATGCGTGGGGCCTCATGGGATGGGGTTGGAGCCGGCCTTGTCTTCCCCCACCCCAACGAGAACCCTAGTCACAGCCCACGAATGGCCCCTCTAGCTACTGATCAAGCTGCTTAATGGCCATGATCCCAGAGACACAGAAATGAATCTCAGAAGCCAGAGGTTTTTGGCAGAAATCCCTCCAGATTCAATTAATAAAATTTTAGAATTCCCAAATCACATGGTTGCATGGCATCATATGCTATTCAGTCAGCAATAGAAAACAAATTGTCTAATGTTGCCTTTTTGGCAGGTCTAAGTGTTGGGGGAAAATCCCAAATAATAGTGGTGGGTCTGGTGTCGAAATATTGAATGTAATCAAAGTAGAGAGAGAATAATGTGGAAATCGTCTGCCACGCAGGTAGCGGAAGGGTGTGGGATGGGGGGAATACTGGGGTTTTTGGTGGTGGAAAATGTGCACTAATGAAGGGATGGGAATTTCATAATTGTATGACGAGACTTAAACCTGAAAGCTTTGTAACTTTTCTCACTGTGATTCAACAAATAAATTTATAAAAAGAAAGAAAGAAAGAAGTTACAAGTAAACACAGAAGAATGGGAGCACTGCGATGGGAGTAACACAATAAATCTAAGTTCCGTGTGGCAAGGCAGAAAGGACAAACCAATGTTATCCTATATCCTATGCTTAAGCAAATCACACTTACTTTGGAAAATAGTGTGTGAAATTTCAACAGTTGAATTTGTTATAATGTCTGACAGGGTTATTTAATTGTAATAGAGAAATAGAAGGTTGTATTTCTTAAAAAAATTCAATAAGGTCTGAATACCACTGGGTATGGCCCCAAATGGCCAAAAATAAATAAATAAAATAATAAAGTGAAAAAAAAGCTCTACACAGCAAAAAAACAAAAGCGCTGAGATCAGTGTTTTTTTAATCCACTAGTTATTTTTCCCCCTTGATGTTTTATTCTGATAATTTTCATATAAACAAATTTTAGGGATTTTGTATATCCACCTGTATAATATCTATATATCTGCAATAATACTCCATTTTAAATGAGACTTGCACACTTATGAGAGGTTATTGAGTTTATTAGGGGTAAATATTATCCAGTGTGACTCAGAAGAATATAAAAATGTAAAACCTTTTGATGAGTATAACAATGAAAAATTCATGTTTAAGTCTCATCTATACAATATACAAAATAATACTAAAGTTTAGGGTAATTGGGTGTTTGTATATAAAGGATAGTTTATATGTATCTAATTTTTTAATGTATAAAATTTGTTTATGTTGAAATGTGTACAAGCTAGATTTCAGCATTTTACCGTTGTAATTCTTCTCTTTGCCTAAGACTTAGGTTCAGCTCAGACTCCTAAGATTAATATTTTATTTGAGTTTTCAAAACACAGCCTCTTCCAGGATATAAACTCAGGTTAGGGTTAGTATTGGGATTACAATTAGGGTTAGTGTTAGGCTTCTGGTTAGGTTTAGGATTTGGGTTTGGCTATGGTCAAACCTGGGAATGCAAGTTAGTATTAGGGTGATTTGGTTGGGTTACATTAGGGTTATTTTTTGGGTTAGACCTAGGATGAGGTAAGGGTTAATATTATAGTTAGGGCTAAGATTATAGTGTGTATTAGTATCATGTCTAAGGTTCAGGTTAGGGTTAGGGTTTATTTAGGTTTGCCTATAGTTGAAGTTGAAAATGAAAGTGTTAGCATGAAGGTTAAAATAAGGGTAATTTGGTAGGGTTAGGCCCATCTAAGCATAAAGCTTAGAGTACTAGGGTTAAAATTATCATTAGGGTTCGGTTTGGGGTTAAAGTTCAGGTTAGTGTTGCGGTCTACTTCTCACTATGGTCAAAGTTGAAAATGAAAGTATTAGGGTGAATGTTAAGTTTGAGGTAATGGGTAGGGTTAGGCCTATACTAGGGAACTGATAGTTTAGGGTTAGGATTAGGGTTTAGGATAGAAATATGGTATAGGTTTGACTATGATTGAAGTTGAAAATTAAAGTTATTACAAGGATGAATTTTAAATTTATATTAATTGAAAGGGTTAAGCCTATGCCAGAGTAAATAAAAGGGTTAAGGTTAATTTTATTTAGGATTATTCAGGACTGAGTTATAGTTTAGGTTCAGCTATGGACAAGATTGAAAACCACACAGTCATGATCCAGAGACACACCAACGAACCCCGGATCTGAGCAACTCACTGCAGAGATGGCCGTGGACTTTGCAATAGGACCTTTCCACTGGGCTGCTCGAAACGGGGCAGGTGCCACCCTCTGCCTGCCCTCTAGGAGCCCTCGTGATTGCTATTTTCTAGAAGTCAGCGACAAGCTCCGGGTACGAGTGGTGGTGGAGACAGACACCAAGCCTCACGGGACAGGGAAGGAGTGGGCCCTTCTCCTTCCCCCCACCCCGATGGGACTCTGAGATGACGCTACATCCGGCCACCATCTCCTTAAGGTCCCACATGGCCATGATCCAGAGACACACAAACGAAACTTGGACCCAAGCAAATTGCTGCAGTGATCTCTTCAGACCCTAATTAGTAAAATTTTAGAATTCCTAGAGCACGTGGCTGCTCTTGTAGCTGTGTGATACATTATATTGTATCCATAACAAAAAATACAAAACACATTGTTTAGCATTGACTTTTTGGCAGATATGGGTGGTGGTGGAACTGGTCTCGAAATATTGAAGGTAATTAAAGAAGAGAAAGAGAATATTGTGCAAATTGTCTGCCACACAGGAGGGGAAGGTGCGGAATGGAAAGGGGAATACTGGGGATTTTGGTGCTGGTGAAGGGATGGGTGTTTGATGACTGTATGATCAAAGCTCAAACAAGAAAAGCTTTGTTACTGTATCTCACAGTAAATCAATAAAATAAATATATATGTATATATATATAAAATCAGGGTTTTTTAAAATTAGGATAATAGGTCAATGCTAGGGTAAAAGTTAGTATTATGGTTAAGATTAAAGTTATTATTAGTTTTAGGGTTCAGGTAAGGGTTTAGGTTAGAGTTCAGGTGATGGTTATGATTCAGATTTGTCTATGATCAAAACTGAAAATGGATGTTAGTATTTGGGTGAATGTGAAATTTAGTATAATTAGGATTAGGTCTATGCCAGGATAGGGATTAGTATTAATGATAGAGTTATAATTATGGTTAGAGTTAGGGTTCAGGTTGTTTTAGTTTGATTACGGTCAAAGTTGAAAATAAAATGAGTGTTAGAGTAAATATTACATTTAGCTTTAATGGTTAGGATTAGGCCTCTACGAAAGCAAGTATTAGTATTAGCTTTAGATTTAGGTTAATAGTTTGTGGTTATGGTTCAGTTTAGGGTTATAGTTTAGGTTTGGCTCTGGATGCAGTTAAAATGGAGTATCAGAGTGAATGCTAAATTTAATAAATGTAGTGTGCTACCTGTGCTAGAGTAAGGCTTAAAGCTAACATAATGCTTCCAGTTAGGGTTAGGGTTTAGGTTTCGGTATGGTCAAAGTTGAAAATGAAATTAATATTAGCATCAATATTAAGTTTAGGGAAATTTTTAGGGTTAGAGTATGTAATAGTGAGGATTATTATTATTAGGGTTAAACGTATAGAATTGGGGTTTGGATTAGGGTTCAGGGCTGAATCAGTATTTAGGTTTGGGTAAGTCAAGGTTGAAAATGAAGTATTGGGATGAATGTTATATTTAGTATAATGGGTAGGGTTAGGTCTATACTTAGGATTAGAATTATAATTAGAATAAGGTGAGGATTCAAGTAAGGGTTAGGAATTAAGTTTGACTGTAGCTGAAGTAGCACTGTAGCACTGTACAGCATTGTCCTCCAGTTGTTCATAGATTTGCTTGAGTGGGCACCAGTAACGTCTGCATTGTGAGACTTGTTACTGTTTTTGGCATACAGAATATGCCACAGGGAGCTTGCCATACTCTGTCTCTTGAGAAGGCGGGGTACTCTCAGTAGCTTGCCAGGCTCTTTAAGAGGGACAGAGGTATCGAACCCTGGTTGGCCGCATGCAAGGCAAATGCCCTACCCGCTGTGTTATCGCTCCAGCTCGTAGTTGAAGTAAAAATGAAAATTAGCACTAGAGTGAATATTAAATTTAAGGTAATTGATAGAATTAGGCCTATGATAGGATTAGATTTAGTATTAGGGTTATGGTTATCATGTTGAAAATGAAATTTAGTACTAAGTTGAATATTAAACTTAGGGTAATTGTAAGGTTATGTCTATGCTAGGTTAATGGTTAGAATTTGGATTAGGGTTATACTTAGGGTTAAGGATTAGAGTCAGAGTTAGGATTCAGGTGAGTATTAGAATTTAGGTTTGACTCTGGTAAAAGTTGAAAATAAATTTTATTATTATGGGACATGTTAAATTTATGGTAATTGGTAGGAATAAGCCTGTTGAAAGTTACAATTAATATTAGGTTTAGGGCTAGGGTATTCTTAGGGTTAGGTTTAGGATAAGATTATGGTAAGGGTTAGCGTTCAGGACAGGGTTAGGGCTTGAGTTTAACTATGCAATGTTGGAAATAAAATTTAGTATTAGGGTTAATGTTAAATTGGTAGGATTGAGTTTATGCTATGGTAGATGTTAGTAGTTTCAGGTTATAGTTTGGGTTAACATTGGAATTAGGATTCGGGTTAGAATTTGGGTTGTTTGGCTTTGGTTGAAGTTGAAGATTTGAGTTAGAATTAGGATGAATGTTAAATTTGGGGTTATTAATATGGTTAAGCTGTTGCTAGGATAAGGTTCAGTATTAGGATTAGTGTTATTGTTAGGGTTAAGGTTTGGGTTTGGTTTATGGTTTAGGTTTGTCTATGGTTGAAGTTGAAAATGAAAGTATTATGATGAATAAAAATTTAGGCTAATTGGTTAAGTGTCCTAGATTTACAGAGGGGTCAGTGAAGTAGTTTAAAAAAAACACTGAGACTTGTATAGTGCTTAATGGTAGGCAAAAGAGACATTAGGTTCTGCACCTTATGATCAGTTATGATAATTAGCATCAGGACAGGATACTTGATCACTTGAAAACCTGTTACTCATCGATTTGCTCAAGCGAGTGCAGTAACGTCTCCATTAATCCCTGTCATGTGCTAGTGTAGCCCAATAGCATCTGCTCGTTCTAGGAACATGAACAGCCTCAAACTGATCGTTCAGGGTCTTGACAAAGAAGTTGGACCATCTCATAGGTGGGCGGCCACGAGATCTTTGATGTCCCATGGAATCCAGTCGGTAATGGCTCTAGTCCAGTGTTCGTCTCCAAATCTCATTATGTGTCCAGCCCATCTGATTTTCAACGCCTTGGCAAATGAGACAGTGTCCCTGATTCTTGATTGTCCATGGAGGTCGGAACTCTGAATTCTTTCTCTCATTTGAGTGAAGCATGATATTCCAAGAATAGCTCTTTCGATTCCTCCTTGGGAGACCTGAATAGCGTTATCCTGTTTTCGTAGGGTCCAGGTCTCTGAGGCGTATGTTAATGCAGGAAGAACAGTGGAATAGAGATATGTGCCCAGAGCTGTAAGTTCTTCGTCCTCTTAGCTATTTCTTTGACGCTCTCGAAGGCATTCCAAGCTGCTCTCTTCCTCCTGCGCAACTCAGATGCCAGGTCATTCGTCATGTTGACATCTTGCTCTAGGTACACATAACTGTTGCATTCAGAGATGTTCGTCCCATTGAGAGCAAATGGAACGTCAGGAATGAGACTGTTTCTCATAAACATTGTCTGCATGAGATTCAGCTGTAGTCCGACCTTTCCACACTCATGGTCGAAGTCAGCCAGCATTTGTGCCACTTGGCTGCTGTTTAGTGTTATTAGAACGATGTCATCAGCAAACTGGAGGTGGTGTAGTCACCAACCGTCTATCTTCACTCCCATTCCTTCCCATTATAGTCGTTGCATGATGTTCTCGAGGGTGGCACTAAAGAGTTTTGGTGAAATGGTATCGCCCTGCCAAACCCCTCTCTTGACATGGATGATCACTTCTTTGTAGAATGGTGAGATTCTGGTAGTGAATCCGTAATGCAGTTCACGGATGATCCTGATGTATTGAGTTTGAAAGCCCTGTTTGGCTGGGGTTTTGATGACCACTTCTGTCTCAACAGAATCAAAGGCCTTCTTTATTATTTTTCTTAATTTTTATTAGTGAAACACCATGAGGTACAATTATAGACTTACAAATTTTTGTGCTTGCATTTCAATTATACAATGATCAAATACCCATCCCTCCACCAGTGCCCATTTTTCACCACCACAGGTCCCAGTATCCCTCCCACCACCCATCCCCCCACCCCACCTAGCCTCTGTGGCAGGGCATTCCCTTTTGTTCTCTCTCTCCTCAAAGGCCTTCTTTAAATCAATAAATGTTAGACAGAGTAGCATCTTGAACTCCATAGAAACCTCAATGAGCTTGGTTATGGTGTGGTTATGGTCGATGGTGCTGAATCCTTTTTGAAAACTAGCTTGCTCGCATGGTTGTCCTTCATCTAGTGTTCTAGCAATTCTATTAAGGATGACTTGAGTGAACAGCTTGTAGACAACAGACAACAGGCAGATTGGGTGATAGTTGCCAATGTCATGGATATCCCTTCTTGTACAGTAGTACAGTCCTGCTGGTTTTCCATTGGGGTGGAACCTTACATTCACACAAGTGGCATGTGAAGAGCCAAGCCAGTGTATTGCTGAGTACTGATGGCAGGTTCTTCAGGTGTTCAGGTCTGACCTTGTCTGGGCCAGGTGCTGTCCTTCTTTACTGACGAAATGGCGTGTCATATTTTGGAAGGGAGAACGTTGAGAACGACATCCATCCTGCGAAATTTGGTATGTAGGCAGGTGGACATGGCTATCGAAGAAATCTGAGTAGAAGTCATGTATAATCTTCTCCATTGCCCTTCTAGAAGATGTGATAGATCCATCAGGACGTCAGAGGACAGTCATCTTGGTCTTGTAATTGGTGAAGGACAGGCGGGCATTGCGAATGCTCTTCCCAGTTTCTGCCGCATCTGCCAGCACTGCTGCTCTTCTCTCTTTGAGGTCTTCCTTTATCGCTTCTCTGCACTGCTTTGCGAGCTTGGATGTTCACGTACAGTTGCCAAAAGCTTGCGCCAAGCCATGTTGGCAAATGAGCTTGAGAGTTTTCCAAGACAGGCGTCTTTTTGCAGCTATCTCTCCCTTGGCATCCTTCGCACAATCATGGAGGTGCTGAACCAGTCAATCACATTCCTCATCAATGTTGTCAATGACGGCATCTTCCCATGTTGCAGCAATAGTGCCAAAGAGCTCCCAGTTGGTGGTCATTCTGGGAGTTCTCTTCTTAAACTTTGCAGCCCTTTCTCCCAGCTCTGTGAAGTAGAATTTTGCATGAAAGAGACGGTGGTCCGATCCCATTTGGAATTTGGGGACAACAGCGACATTGGTCAGGCAAGACCATCAATTGAATATGATGTGGTCAATTTTGTTGTGGAACCATCCACCGGGAGACTCCCATGTCCAACGTTTAGATTCGGCCTTCTGGAATTGTGAGTTACCGTGGATGGTCTTGGTTGACATGATGAACTCAGACAGTCTCTCACCCTGATCATTCCATTCTAGGCCATGGGTCCTAATGTGGAGTTCTTCAGCTGATCTTCTTCGTCCTATGTTGGTCTTAAAATCACCGACAATGATCTTGTGTAAGGTGTGGTCTTCTTTATAGAATTTCTCCAGCTTCTTGTAGAACTTCTCAATTTCTTTTTCATCATAATTAGATATCGGTGCGTAGACAACGAAGATAGAAACTGCTGGCAGTGAGCCATATCTATTCAAGTGTAATCGTCTGATTCAGGTTGTTAGGCATTTGAATAAATCAATGTTTATGGCCAAGTTCGTGTTGACAAGGACACCGACACCACCGACGCCTCTTTTGTCGCATGTTCTGAGGAACAGTTCTTCTCCAGTGTTGAAAACGACGTGATATGATCTATACCTTCCTGTCTTGGTCAGACCAATGATGTCATATTTGATCTTTTGCGCTTCCACCATCAGGTGGTCGATGGATGCTTCCGATGCCAGCATACGTGCATTGAAATTACAGACATTTTAGTCCTTCTTTGTTTTGGCAGCCTAGTTCGGCCCTGAGATTTTATAAGCCTCTCCTTCCTCATCCTTCTAAATGCTGCATATTGTTGGCTCTTTCAGGGTCAGAGGAATGAGACCCATTGTATTTACTGGTTTTGGCATATCGAATATGCCACAGACAGCTTGCCAGGCTCTGCTGTGTGGGAGGGATACTCTCAGTAGCTTGCCAGGCTCTGCCGTGTGGGAGGGACACTCTTGGTAGCTTGCTAGGCTTTCCAAGAGGGATAGAGGTTTTTAGGGCAGCCTCTAATTGTTCTTGCCAGTGTTCCCATGGTTCAAACCATATTTGAACCCCATCAAATATGGTGCGGTAATTTTTTATTAAGTGTTTTATGATGTGTTGCGGGGCAACAAAGCGACTGCACGATCTGGAAAGCATCCTGGAGTGTGGCGGCAGCTGGGTAGTGGAAGTAATGGAGGTAGTGGAGGTCTGCCCGGCTGCTGGGAACAGGCAGAGGATCTCTGTTCCCGGGTCCGTTGAGCCTGGAGTCCAAGGTCACAGAGTTCCGCTTCCCTGGTTCTGTGGGGCTTCACTTGCATGTGAGTCTTGGCTCGAGTATCCAGAAAGCATCCTGGAGAGACAGGAATGTGGTAAATATATATCATCTTTCCCCCCGACAATTGGAATACAATTATGAGCATTGAAATAATAACAGTCTGATCTGGGTCCCTCCAAAGATGATGCTCTGAGCTTATGGACTATGCATCAGTCAAAAGAATTTCTTCCTTTGGGAATTCATAAGGCTTTGTTGCACCACATGATTAGTCTGCGCAGCTATGTATTGTCTCGGGTATGGTTAGCAATTTTAGGCTTTAGGATTTTGTTTGTTTTCAGTTTTTGTTTAAAGGCCACACCTGGTGGTGCTTAGGGATTACTCCTGGCTCTGTTCTCAGGGATCACTCCTGCAGGGCTCAGGGGCCCATATGAAGTATCAGGGATCCAACTGGGGCTTAGCAAGTGCCTTAAACCTTGTACTTGTTTAGCAAGGCAAGTGCCTTAAACCTACTATTTCTCTGGGCCTAAGTCCTTAGATTTTCCATAAGCATAGACCAGTAGGATTTTGCCCTCACAGATAATGGCAACCTTATCCACAGACAAGTGACTGTTTTACTTTTATACAAGAACTTCAATAAGTGCCAGCCTCAGAATCAGGCAAGAGCTGCACTGGCCTCCACAAACAGAGGGAACTGAGGCCAGGCTTTGATTAGAGGGAAAGGAAAATGTTCTCCTAAGTTAGCTTTTAAGTATGGGGATAAAACAGTTTTGCTGTTGTTAAGTTGACTGTTACAGTGTAATACTTTAAAAGCAAAGAAAGCTGTATTCCATGTGAACTAGAAATCATTTATATGTATAGTTCTGGATTTATAGTGATGTGCCAGGCATAGCTAGACAGGGAACAACAGTCACACAGCTTCTAGTCCTCTTTCATGCTATTTTGAAAACTCCTCAAGGATTATTATTGGGGTTATTGAGGGACAATATATAAAGACAGAGTGGTCAGTTCGCCAAAAGGACATAACTATACTAAATGGCTATGAACTGTATGTCAGATTCAAAAATCCATAGAGTAAACACATATAAAAATTTTAAAAGAGGAAAAGTCTACAATTACAGTGGGATATTTCAATGTTCCTCTTCCAGCAAAAGGTAAACAAGTAACAGAAAATTAAGACAAAATTCTTTTTCTTGTTTGTGTTTTGGCTCATACCTGGTGATGCTCAGGGATTCCTGCTGGTTCTGTGCTTAGGAGTTAAGTATTTGGAGGGCTATATGGGAGGCCAGGGATTAAAACTGGGTCAGATGCATTCAAGACAAATGCCCTACCCACTGTACTATCTCTCTGGTCCTTCAGATAGAAGTCTTAAACAACATTATCCATCAAGTTGATATTTATGGAATGTGTGATTTCAAAGTAGAAGAGCAGATATTCTTTTCAAAACAGTAAAACATATGTTTCTTTCTAATATGGAATATTTATCAAGATTCTAAATCATTAAAGAAGTTTCATACAAAAAATTAAGTTAGTGCACACATAAAATTTATTGGAAACCAACAAGAGAAATATATTTAGAAATTCAAAAATTAGGTATTTAAAAATTAAAACTTGGACCAAAGAAATTCTTGTAAAAATGTTTTTAAAGTGGGTGAGATTGAAAATACATGTCCAATATTTTGAGATGTATGTAAAGTATTGTTGAAATTATTTTAACATAAAATAAGAAACAACTCAAATAAAAAATGTAAACATGAAAGCCAGGGATATTATTTAAGTAGTAGAGCACATGTCTAGTTTATGTTAGACTCCAAGGTTTTTTTTTTTTTTATCCTGGGGGTTGAACCCAGGTAGGCCTCATGCAAGGCACATGTCCTACCCACTCTACTATCACTCTGGCCCCAGACCCCAAGTTTTATGACCAGCACTACATGGTTCCAGCATTTTGGGTGGAGCCTGAGTACCTCATAGTGTTCCCTGGTGGCCCCCAAGTGCCACTGGGTCTGAGCACTGTCAGGCCTTCACACCAGATCAGTAATTACTGTAAGTAGTTCCCCACCCTTAAACTGCAGGGTATGGCCCCTATTGAGCAAATCTAAATTTTTAGCTTAATAAATTAGAACAAGAGAACAGGCATAAGGACATAATAAATAACACTAGAAATCAGTTAAATATAAAATGAATAAGCAACAGAGAAAAATAATTATATAGAAAGCTGATTGTAGTAGTTGGAGAAGTGGACCTTGAAGATGTTCTCGCTTTGGTCTCTTGGACCTCCGAATACATTATTTATAACAAAAACACTTTGTTGTGTTAAGGATTCTGAGCTGGAAAGATTATCCTACATATTCTGGGTTGTCCAGTGTAATCATGAGCATCCTTATTAGAGAGAATAGGCAGATCAGAGATAGAGAGATGTGGTGATAGAAGCAAAAAGTGGGAAGATGCAGGAATGGGTCATGCACCATATGGTTCTAAATAGGATCAAGAAGGAAATAATCTCTAGAAACTGAAAATACACGGTCACGGTCCTTCCATTGTTCATCGATTTGCTTGAGCGGGCCCAGTAACGTCTCCATCATGAGACTTGTTGTTACTGTGTTTGGCATATCAAATACGTCACAGGTAGCTTGCCAGGCTCTGCCGTGCGGGTGACAAACTGAAAAAGGATAAGAAAATGGGTGTTTCCCCAACAACTTTCCAAAGGAATTAGCTCTGTCACTACACTCAGGGCAGTGTGACTGACCAAGTTGATAAATTTTTGATATTTTAAGTTACTAAATTTGTTCATTTATTATAGCAGAAACAGAAAACTAATACAATAAATCTTTGAAAATCAATGACTTGACAAACCTCTAGTCAGACTTAATAGGAAAATAAGAGAGAAAAGAAGAAAACAAAAGAGAGAAAAGAGAAAGAAACAAAGTCTCCATAGGCATAAATAATCCATTGGGAAACCGAAGTTTAAAGTACCACTGACAATAGCATTGAAAAATAAGTGTATATAAATTAAATTAAGATCAATTTAACAAAATTTGTGTAAGAGCCATGCACGAAAGCTGCAAAGGGGAAAAAGTCATATAAATAGCTATATTATGTTCATAGATTGAAGATTCACTATTTTTATATCTTTCAAAATTGATCAAATAATTCAAAGTAATTCCAATTATGTATAAATTAATACAGTCATTTCAAAATTCATATCATAATGCGAAGGCCTAGACTAGACAAAATAATTTTAAAAAATAGAAGACTTACTCTAGTTTTAAGACTTTCTATAAAGCTTCATATAATAGTGACAGTGGGGTATAAGAGCTGACCTACATATAAATGGATAAAAATCAGAGTAGCTAGAGATTTTAGAATAGACTGACACATAATAGAGCAATTGATTTTTTGACAAAAGTTCCAGTGTGATTCAGAGAAGTAACTCTTGTTCTTTTGCCCTTTTCTTGTTTTTTTATGGTGAGTGGGCAGAGATGGGTATCACCTGTCGGATCGATGGATTTGAGAGAAGAAACTGGACACGTGAGGCAGGGATTTATTCCACTTTATTTTATTTAGACCTTTCCATTTTCTTTCTTTGGGGAAAAAGAAGTTCCTTTTCCCAGTTTTTTTTTTCATTTTTCTCAGTTTCTTTTTCCAGTTTCTTCCAGTTTCTTTCCAGTTTCTCCCAGTTCCTTTCATTTGCCTGCAAACAATATGCTGTTTTGGTCCACTATTCCCTGAAGGTTGGCACTGACCCAAACAGAGAGACTCGAATCCGGAAAAGTTTAAGGCATGCCATAAATATATTTTCCACTCAAGTCAAGTCAATTTCCCAGGTGATGAGTCATTCATAATTGAGTATTATGCAGATTAAAAAACCAAACTATTGATTGACACAGGCAACTGCATGAATAGATTTCAAAAACGTGCATAGTAGGTAGATGAAGCCAGACCTATAATAATATATGCCATATGGTTAATTATATAAAATGAGGTTAAAATATGGTGACAGAGAGAAGAACTTGTGGATAGTGTTTGTTGGGAGAGGGAGTCGACTTTAGAAAGACACAAGCGAATTAGAGGGGTGGAGGATGATGGAAATGGTCTGCTTCTGACTCTTATGTTCATCTTTCAGTAGTTTCTAAACTTAGCAGCAAAGTGGGATAGCATTTATTTGGTACCTTTAATCCTAACTTAGCAGAGTGTTGTGAAACACGTAAATCCTTGAATTAGACCACTTTAGGATGTTTGAGTCTGACTAAGTACTTGACTCTGTGGAGGTCTTGGTGAATGGTGAGGAAAGGGAAACAGAGAAATCTTTACTATTTTCTGCTGATTGAGGGTAGTCAGAGCATGACAACTACAGTTCCACCACCATATATTTATTTATTGAAATAGAGTCAAGGAGATAGCTCTTACTCATTTTTAGCCTACATCTCTTAATCAGTAATGAGTCAAGAACAGGAAGAAGTTAAGAAGAAAATTGGTTCATTAAGTTGTTTCTGCTGTAGCACTGTAGCACTGTCCTCCTGTTGTTCATCCCATTTTCTCGAGCCAGCACCAGTAACGTCTCCCCATGTGAGACTTGTTGTTTTGTTACTGTTTTTGGCATATCGAGTACGTCACAGGTAGCTTGCCAGGCTCTGCTGAGCAGGTGGGATACTTTTGGTAGCTTGCCGGGCTTGTTTCAGCTAGGCTTAAAAAACAAACAAACAAACAAACAAACAAACAAAAAACAGTTCTTCTTAACTTGTGGATTCTTTCTGGAATATACATTTTGGATATACCACTACTTAGTCACAGATAATCAAGAGTCATTCAAACTTTGGAGAAACCTAAATAGAAGACATGTCCAAAATTGGATGGAGGCAAGCAATAAGAAAGCTAGTTCAATCGAATGTAGAAACAGTATTTTGTGATTAACTTTACAACTTTTCTTTACTTTTTCTAACCTCCAGTTCTCTCAGATTAAATTAGCTACATGTAAATAAATTCTGCATGTTCATTATTTTAACAAAACTGTGCCACATCCTAAAATTAATTGCTGGAGTAGAGACAGACATAAACATAGAGAGGATGATAAATTATGATACTTGTGGGTTTCAACAAGTCTTCTGCCAATGGATTGACCCCCTAATCTTTTTTTTACAAGGTGCAATTTTGGTCAGAACGAGACATTATAGTTTTTAACACATAGAACTGGGAAATACAAATAATAGAGCATGATTTTCCACCAGGATTCTTAGCAAATTTAGCCCAGCACTGAGGCTCACATTCAGAGTAAATTAAATTAATAAAGAATATCAAAATTGGTAATAATAAACTCAGTCAACGGTTGATCCCTGAAAGGAAAATCATATTATAATTACACCGATTTTGCTCCAAAAGTTGACTCATTATCAATTGTTTAGAACTTAAAATACCCAACATTTATTTTATGTGTAATTGGGCTAGAGCGATAGCACAGCGGTAGGGTGTTTGCCTTGCTCCCGGCCAGTCTGGCCAACCCAGGTTTGATTCCTCTGCCCCTCTCAGAGAGCCCAGCAAGCTACCGAGAGTATCTCGCCCACAGGGCAAAGCCTGGCACACTACCCATGACATATTCGATATGCCAAACACAGTAACAACAATGTCTCACAATGGAGACGTTACTGCACCAGATCCAGCAAATCCATGAACAATGGAAGGACAATGCTACAGTGTAATTGTTTGCCCCCTTTCTAAACATCAATTTAATTCATAAAATGATGGCATGTTGACAATGGGATACACTTACAATTATAAATGGGATACATTTGCAATAAAAAGATTGTGTTAACTGGCAGAACTTGTCCTTCAGCTAAAGAAATGATAAAGTAGATTTTAAAAACTTTTCTATTTTGGATATTTTAGGGATAAAGAATATTTCTGATAAAATTTTGACAGGATTTCCTTGTCCTTTTAAGTATTCTAGAATTTGATGACACTAAAATTTTTTAGTGTAGTTCTCTTTTACCTACGGTATCTTGGAAATTTAAAATCCAATTTTTTTCATCTTTTTTTTTGAGGTGATCTACAAATTTAGAGAAGAAACATGTTTCTCTGAGGTAAGCAAGCCAGAGTTGAAAGAGCAAGAGGAATATGGTTAAAGTGTGAGCCTGTGTGTGTGTGTGTGTGTGTGTGCATGCATGCATGTGCGTGTGTGTGTGCATGTATTTATATATGTATGTCTTAATGTGGGAATAACTGACTAGAATTAGTGTCTGAAAACTGGAAAAATTTAAAAAAAAGGAGTCTAGCATGGGCAGACCTGTGATCGAATTTGATTGAATGAGATTGACATCTAATTTCTTTGAGTTCACTTAGAGTTGTGTTACTTTTTGATTTGAGGAACAACTCAACTAGTCTTCAGGAAGCTGGGCAGTGGGTGTTCTACAAATGTCCATTTGTAAATAATGTAGCACATAAGATGGTGCCATCAGTATGAGATTGTTTCTTGCTTATCAGCTGGAACAGTTTTTTAGCTACGCCAGTTCTTTATATATTTGGGTATTTCTCAGAGGAAAATCAAAAGCTTCTAGATCTTTAGGGTACCTTGGTGCTACTGCTAAATTCTTAGTCTGGATTGGTTTTCTCCCATTTGTAGAAGCTCCGTTGGCTTCTCCATGCTGGGGCTATTAAAACACCGAGGGGAAGAACTCTTGCCTTTTTACAAATTGCTCATGAATTTCCAAGTGTGTCTGCTGGCTGCTGATAGTGGCAGCTTTCTTAGACCTCCTACTGCATAATGCTCTTGGACATGGTTGTTGAAGAGAAAGCAAATGAACTGAACTCCTTGTCCATCATGTTAGATCAAAAGAAAACAGCCTGGGCTGTGCCAAGTTTAATTCACAAAAAACAGCCCTAAGGAAATGAATGTAAGTGTAAACCAGCTGCTCCCTCTGAGGATAGGCAGTCCCTATCTGTTCTATGAGGTCATCTGCTGCAGAGCAAACAGTCCTGGAGCGGCAAAGCATTTGAGAAAAGGCAGATACATAGGGGTCAGCACTCAGGTTCACAGAAGAGTGTCAGAGAGGAACTTAGATGATGGGAGACCACATCTACTATAGGACTCATTTCTTAAAATTTCAAAATTTGATTTTCATAGTTTTTTCACAATAATTGATTACATTCAATATTTCAACACCAATCCCACCACCATTACACCTTCCCACCACCATTATTTTGAATTTTGCCACCACCATTCAAGCCTACCCCACAGGCAGATGATAAGTAATTTATTTTGTATTGCTTGTTATGAGTATTGTGAGATATCTGTAAAGTATGCATTTGTGAATTGCAAAGAGACAAGCATGACATGCAAGTATTTTATAGGGATTTATAATAAGCAATCCAATCCTTTTTGTAAAGAAAAAGTTGCATCTCTCCTTGTAATGCTATGCCTTTGGATAATCAACTCTCACATTGTGGGTTAAGTCAGAGGCACTCTTGAAAATGAAGATTCTGAGATTTTCAGAGGAAAACCCTGAATCCAGCTGACAAAAGGACAAACATATTTAAATAGAAAATTAGATCTTCTGCCCAATGGCATCTGGTGTTTTCACTTTAGCTTACTTAAATGCAAACCAAACTTTCTACAAAAATCTCATGGAGAAGCTCAGTAATACATTTAATTTTTTTCCCTGTGCATATCAAGCTGTGGAAGATCCCCCAAAATTAGTAAAGATGATAGATCCTGATTAGTAGCTCTAAGTACTCATGAAAACTAAATAAGTTCAAATAGTTTGTGATAAATAAATATATCTAGGGGAGATTAAATACAGAGAGATCGTACAGGAAGTGATGCACTTGCCTTGCACGTGGTCATCCTTGGTTTGATTCCTTAAGCATATGTTCTTCTAAGCACTGCCATGAGTGATTCTTGAGCAGAGACCAGGATTAGCTCCTGAGCACCACTGGACGTGACTCAGATACACCCTCCAAGAAACCAGTCCCCCCCCCAATAAAAATGTATAAATAAAGAGTATATCTTTCTGAATTCTGGTTCTAAGCTTCCCAAGTGGAGTCAAGATACTGGGCACACTCTGCTCTCTTCGTGAAGGTCACATTGCTTGACTTGGCATTAGCTTTAATTATGCTTTACTTCTTTTTCTTCTTTTACCATGCTTTTTGCATTATTTGTCCATCCTTTCTTGTCCTTAGGTTGTAGGCTTTCTAACATTAGAGTGATGAGTTGATGATGACTTATGGGGACTATACTTGGGAAATATTTTAGTCTTCTTTCCTACAAATCACCTTAGGTCCAAGACTGCAAGTCAAGGAATAATTTCTCCACTTCCATACTTTATCCTCTCTGAACAACTCTGGCATATAGCTTTGTACAAAAACAAACACGTGAAATTAGTACTTTATGAAATGAAAGTATCTTACATTGTGTGTGTGACCACTCACTTACCCTACAGACACCGATATTTACATGAGAAGAAATATACATGAAAAGCCAGCATTATTTAGAGTGCTCAAAAATTAGAACCAACTCATCATAAACAATAAGTTAAAAATTGGTACACTTTCTGTATTGCAAACCACAATGCCCAAAAGGAAGAGAGGGAGAGGAAGAGGGAGGGAGGAGAGAGAGAGAGAGAGAGAGAGAGAGAGAGAGAGAGAGAGAGAGAGCCTGCCATAGAGGCGGGGTTGGTACTGGGGGTTATGGAAGGAAAGTGAGGACACTGGTGCTGGGAAATGTATACTGGTGGTGGAGGGATGGGTGTTGGAATACTGAATGCTAATCATGAGCAGTTTTGTCAGGGTCTATCTTCTCACAGTGATTCAATAAAATATTTTTTTAATTTGGTAGATTTTCAATGGAATACTTCTCTGCCATTAAGAAAAAGAACACCTTTTGGGAAAAAATGGATAGAACTTTAGATGATAATAAGAAGAAAGGAATGAAAGACAACAATCAGATGGTTTCACTTATATCTTATAAATAAAACAAAACACCATCAAAATTGTATTTGGTTAAAACTATAGTGATTATTAGAGCAGAAAAGGCAGGAAAAAGGAGAGGCAGAGGGATCTTCTTAGGGTGCTGGGTTGACACTGGAACTTTGGTAGAAAGTGTGGTGAGTCTTACACATCTTGAAATTCTATATAATTTGAAATTCTACAGAATTGTTAACCAATGATAAAGCAATACAATGATGAAATATTACAAAAAATTGATTTGAAATGATATTTCTTATGTTAGTTGCCTGATTTCTGACAGTTAAGAGATGGGAACACAAAAGTAGAGAGAGAGTAAGAAGGAAGGTGCCTGCCATAGAGGCAGGGGGTGGTGGGGTGGGGTGGGGTTGGTGGGAGGGATACAGGGAACATTGGTGGTGGAAAATGTACACTGGTGGAGAGATGGGTGTTCAATCATTGTATGACTAAAACTCAATCACAAAAGCTTTGAAGCTATATCTCATGATGATTCATTAAAAAAAATAAACAATAGGGGGCTGGAGCAATAGCACAGTGGGTAGGGCATTTGCCTTGCACTCAGCCAACCTTGGTTTGATTCCCAGCGTCCCATATGGTCCCCTGAACACAGCCAGGGGTAATTCTTGAGTGCAGAGCCAGGAGTAATCCCTGTGCATTGCCAGGTGCAACCTAAGAAGCAAAAATAAGTAAATAAATAAACAGTAAAAATGTTGACTTAATACAGCCATATACCTAAAATTTAAAAAAAGAAAAGAGAGAGATGGGAACAACCTAAGTGCCCACCAGAGAATGAGAAAGTAAGGAAAATGTGGTATATACACACATATGTATAATATGTATATATGCATATATATACACACACGGGCTGGAGCGATAGCACAGCGGGTAGGGCATTCGCCTTACACGCGGCCAACATGGCCGACCCGAGTTCGATTCCTCCGCCCCTCTCTGAGAGCCCGGCAAGCTACAGAGAGTATTCGATATGCCAGACACAGTAACAACAAAGTCTCCAATGGAGACGTTACTGGGCCCGCTCGAGCAAATCGACGATCAACGGGAGGGCCTTTACCTTTTACCTTTATATACACACACATACATACACACACATACATACACACATATACACATGATGGAATACTACTCACCTATAAGGACAAAAATACTGCCTTGAATGAAATGAACACAGAGGATATTATGCATAGTGAAATGTCAGGTATAAAAAAACAAACATGTTATGATTGTACTCATATCTAGTATGTAAGAAACAGAACAAATAAAATTAAACAAAAAAATCCTTTCAGGACTTTAAGACCAAAATAGTGACTATCATAAGGGAAGAAGAAAGTATAAAGTGGGCAAATCAGGTAAAAAAAAAAAAAGGTCAATTATATAGTGAAGGATGGAAATTAGACATTGGGTGGTGGACACAGTGCATTATATGCAAATGCTGACTTAATACAGCCATATACCTAAAGTCTAAATGTCATAAATCAATAGCACTGTAGCATTGTCCTCCCATTGTTCATTGATTTGCTTGAGCAGGACCTGTGAGACTCCGTTGTGTGACTTGCTGTTACTGTTTTTGATATATTGAATATGCCACAGGGAGCTTGCCAGGCCCTGCCATGCAGATAGAATACTCTCCATAGATTGCCGGGCTCTCTGAGAAGAATGGAGGAATTGAACCCGGGTTGGTTGCATGCAAGGCAAACACCCTACACGCTGTGCTACCCCTCCAGTCCCATAATCAATATTACTTCAAATACAAAAAAATGTGGCATACATAGAGGCAAGCTGTGGGGTCGGGGCAGGTGGGAAACTGAAGACATTGGTGGTGGAAAACATGTACTGGTGAAGGGATGGGTAATGGAACATTGTATGACCCACAATCATGATCAACTTTGCAACTATATTTCATGGTGATTCGATTAAAATAGACATGTAATTTAAATGTGGCACCTTTCTAAGTAAAATACAGCAATGAGAATGAACAAACTGCAATTAACAGCATGAATCACCTTCATAAAAATAAAATGTACAGAAGAAGCCAAGATACAAGACTATGTGTAAACTGTGTTTTTGCACATGTATGTTTCAAAAATAGCTGAAATTAATCTATGGTGCTGAGAATAGGGTCAGATAAATGACAGAACTAGGCCTTTAGAGGTAGTGACATGACCTAGTGCTGTTACACTTCAGTATCCGTTCCCTCCTTTGTGTTCTGTTTCATTTGTATGTCATATTTC
Source organism: Sorex fumeus (assembly GCF_029834395.1). Lineage (NCBI taxonomy): Eukaryota > Metazoa > Chordata > Mammalia > Eulipotyphla > Soricidae > Sorex > Sorex fumeus. Next base: position 70,740,492 of record NW_026606155.1, on the reverse strand, counting down.
AGTAAAGTAACTTTTAATTTTGTATAGGGGCCACACCCAGGAATACCATCATGGAGGAGTGCCGGGACCACTCCTGAATCTCAGTACAGTGATGCTCACCTTGGAGGTATAAATATCACATTTGGTGCTCAGGGACCACTAGGGTCACAGTTGGTGGTGCTTGAGGGTCTGACTGAGAATCCAGTCAGGGCTTTGCACACTGAGCTTGTGCTCTGCCACTTGAGCTTTTGTCCCAGCACCATTATTTTTTTTCCTTTAAAAGAAAAAAAACAGCAAACTGTAGGATGACATTGGTTTGTCCTTCCTCCCTTGCCACAAGAAACTCAGGTGTGTTCCTGAGGCACTTACATTCCATTGTGTTTATCTGTAAACTCTTCCCTATGCTCTCCTCCCCAACTCAGCTTTCCGCCCAATCAAACTCTGTTAACTTGTAAGGTCAGATTCCTCAGAAATCTATGATTTTACATGTATGAGTGAAATATTGTCTTTCTCCTCTCCTTATGTCTTATGAATAGTTTACTTTAAAGCAATGTCCTTTCTGTATAGATAAAGGAAGACAGTTAATATTATGCTATTGTATCTTGGGATTTAATTAACTTTGAATATTATTCACTCCCAGGCATCTGCTTTCTCTACTTAAGCCTCAGTTACCCTTAGTTCCTAGCAGCCCAAAAGCAGGGTACCGACGAGGGACTGAATGGACCCAGGGCAAGTGGTGAGCTACCCTGGCATCGAAATGGGCCAGGCCAAAGTGCCACCATTCTTAACTGTAAGAGCTTGATCATGGACAGATGCTGTCATGATCCGAAAGTAATGATGAGACTAGGATCCTGCTAGGGATAGGAAAGACTATCTGTCCTGAGCACTGTAGTCTGAGATTGAGATGGCCCTAGGAGAGCAATTATATAAGTTTAATACTCAACAAATACTCACAGTACTCACCAAAATTTGCCATATGTTTGAGGGACTAGTATCTCTTACTGTGTCCATACAAAATGATTAATATAAATGCTTACATGTTTGTTGGACAAGGAGAGGAGAAACACACCCACAGGATTCTTTTTAGGGTGGGTCGTCCTGCTGAGAGAGTATCTGTCCTAGAAGTACCCCCTGAGGGAAAGAACTTTACCCCTATGGATTGTGACCACACCTATGTGTAGGCACCAACCCCTCATGCTTTGGGATTTAACTAGACTGTAAGAGTGGGCTCGGGGATCCAGACTCCAGAAGGAGAAGGAGAAAGGGGATCCAGATCCAGATTCCAGAACCAGAAGAATAATGAAGGGGGATTGAGGAGGAGAATGAAGTAGCATGGGGGAGGAAGAAGCAGGAGAATCAGAGGAGAATGGAGATGGGAATGGAATAAACTGCAACTTGAATGGAATAAATCAATCACCCTGGCCCTCGTTTCCTTCCTTTTCCTACCCATCGCCATCCGCCTTCCCTGGGTGGGGGAAAGTGGAGTGAGACTACTGAACGTGGGCGGCGGGAGAGAAAGACCGCTGCTGTCTTTTTGAGTTTACACATCAAACACTGAAAATTATTCTGAAATACGTTAATCTTTTACCAGCCATTCAATTATTTCTGTTCAACCAAACAGCAAGCTCATTTCTACCACTAAGCAAGATTATCCCTGGCTAGCAAAGCAATCATGGTTATTGGTGGCAGGGGTAAAACTGCATGTGGTATTTCTGGAAGAGGTGAACACAGTACTCACTAAAATTTGCCATATGTTTGAGGGACTAGTATCGCTTATACATATTAGGTACTAGGGTAAAACAATGAATCAGACCCAGTTCAGCCTTCTCGGAACTCCTGTCTATTCTATTTGTAGACTTCCTTCCTTGTTCCACCTGACAGGCACCAACCCTACTCCACCTGGCACAAACACTCGGCTGTGTTTACAATATTTCTCCACCTTCTTCTCCTCTTCTGTGAATCTATGTTTCAGTGGAGTTGAAACTATTAGAGAACTTGAGCTGGGAACCAGCTGAGAACCAAAGACAGGATAATCCAAGTTGTGTCTAACTCCCACCTCCAGATATGTGGATCTCAACTGACACAATCCATGTTCATTTCCAACACAAAGCTGATACCTAAAATATCAGCAATTTGTAATAGTCTTGCAATAGTCCTGGATTAAAATTTCAGGCTACTCTATGGCCAGTTAACATACAATGTAATGTGAAGAAATGTATCCAAGTGGCAGAAAACACTCCAGCACCATCCAGAAGTGCTCATTAGTACAGTAACAATTTTCCAGAAGTAAGGCTGTTGTTTTTAACTTTATCGTTCCAAGTTGAGGCACCTGGACTTTTAGATAGAAACCAGTTACCTGCAATACATTTTTTAAAAAGCCTTATAGAAATCGTACACTTACAAGAAGACTTGCAGGATCTGAAAAAATTGATGAGTATATTATATTAGGGATTAATATTTGTGCAGCTAGATCAGTTTCAAAACGTGAGGTATTTGGGGTTAATAAAGAAACAAAAGAGTGGCTGGTAATGAGAAATTTGGTAACTGCTGATTCCGTCAGAGGTGGCATGCTCACCCACAGAGCCGGCAGAGGGCGCTGGAACTAAATAATTCCTTCCTGAGGCGTTCTTGCTTCAAGGACACAAGTGACAAAGGAGAGGGCATTTAGAATTGAGGAAACTGGTTTTGTAGATTGGAGGATGACTACAAGAAGGTGGCAAGTTCATTTTATGTAAGATTTTAAAGGATTAGATGGTATAAAAGGCAACAAGGGTAGAACATTGACTGTGTGTGGTGTGGTAGCAGGTGCGGTGCGGGACAATACTATTTTTATCATGGCTTGTAACTGCTCTCAAGAAAGGGCTGTCTTTTGTTCTTCTGAATGTGTGCCGGTCTCTGTGGTTGTGAGATGATATCTCATTGTTGTTTTAATTTGCATCTCCCTGATGGCTAGCAATGTGGAGCTTTTTTTTTTTTTTTTTGGAAAAAGGGACACTCTTTCACTCTTTCACTGTGGTTGGGAATGCCCACTAGTCCAGCCTTTCTGGACAACAATATGGACTTAATCACTTCACTTAATCACTTAACTTCCCGTTAGTCGTCGATTTGCTCGAGCGGGTGCCAGTAACGTCTCCATTTGTCCCTGTCGCGTGCTAGTGTAGCCCAATGGCATCTGTTCGCTCCGGGAACATGAAGGGCCTCAAACCGATCATTCATGATCTTGACGAAGAAGTCTGACCATCTGGTAGGTGGGCGGCCACGCGGTCTTTTGACATCCTGTGGAATCCAGTCGGTAACAGCTCTAGTCCAGCGGTCGTCTTTAAATCTCATTACGTGACCAGCCCATCTGATTTTCGACACCTTGGCAAATGAGACAGCGTCCCTGATCCTTGATCGTCGACGGATGTCAGAACTCCGGATTCGTTCTCTCATTTGAGTGAAACGTGATATTCCAAGCATAGCTCTTTCTATTCTTCTTTGGGAGACCTGAATGGCGTTCTCATCTTGTTTGCGTAGGGCCCAGGTCTCTGAGGCATATGTTAATGCAGGAAGAACAGTGGAATCAAAGAGATGTGCCCGGAGCCGGAGGTTCTTCGTCCTCTTAGCTATTTCTTCGACGTTCTTGAAGGCGTTCCAAGCCGCTCTCTTCCTCCTGCGCAGCTCGGGTGCCAGGTCATTTGTCATGTTGACCTCTCGACCTAGGTAGACATAGCTGTTGCATTCGGAGATGGTCGTTCCATTGAGAGCGAATGGGGCGTCAGGAACAAGGCTGTTTCTCATAAACATTGTCTTCGTAAGATTCAGCTGTAGTCCTACCTTTCCACACTCACGGTCAAAGTCGGCCAGCATTTGTGCCGCTTGGCTGATGTTTGGTGTTATTAAAACAATGTCATCAGCAAAGCGGAGGTGGTGTAATTGCCGACCATCTATCTTCACTCCCATTCCTTCCCATTCCAGTCGTCGCATGAGAAGGAATGGGGTGATTAGAGGTCACCCCAAAAGCCTCTATCCCTCTCGGAAAGACTGGCAAGCTACCGAGAGTATTCCGCCCGCACGGAAGAGCCTGGCAAGCTATCCGCTGTGTATTCGATATGCCAAAACCAGTAACTACAACTGGTCTCATTCACCTAACAATATGGACAGTCCTTCAAAAACTAGAAATTGAGCTTCCAAATGATCTCGCAATACCACTTCTGGGAATCTATCCTGAGGATGCAAAAAAGCACAGTAGAAATGACATCTGTACCTGTATGTTTATTGCAGCACTGTTCACAATAGCCAAAATCTGGAAACAACCCAAGTGCCCTAGAACAGATGACTGGTTAAAGAAACTTTGGTCCATCTACACAATGGAATACTATGCAGCTGTCAGGAAAGATGAAGTCGTGAACTTTGCTTATAAACGGATAGCCATGGAGAGTATCATGCTAAGTGAAATGAGTCAGAAAGAGAGGGACGGACATAGAAGGACTGCACTCATTTGTGGAGTATAAAACAATGTAACATGAGGCTGACACCTAGTGACTGTAGATACAAGGGACAGATAGATTGCTCCATAGCTGGAAGCCTGCCTCATGAGCAAAGGGGAAGGATCACTAAGAAAAAACATGGCTGGAGGAATCGGTCGGGATGGGAGATGTGTGCAGAAAGTAGACAAAGGACCAAACATGATAACCTCTCAGGGTCTGTATTGCAAACCATAATGCCCAAAAGTAGAGAGAGATTATGGGGAATCATGTCTTTCATGGAGGCAGAAGGAGGGTCAGAAAAAAAGGGGTATACTGGGGATATTGGTGGTGGGAAATGTGCACTGGTGGAGGGATGGGTGTTTGATCATTGTGTGATTATAACCCAAACATGAAAGCTTGTAACTATCTCACGGTGATTCAATAAAATTTTAAAAAAAGAAGAAGAAGAAAGATCTATCCCGAATGCTTATTCATCCAGGGCATGGCTCATTAGTAAGCCCACCTCTGATCTCCTGAGATGTCATTGTCATCAGAGGAAGCAGATATGAACATGTGAAAATTGTGACCTTGATATGGTTTTTAATTTTTTTATTTTTGGATTAGGTTCTTCTTTCTTCTTCCTCCAAAGATGCTCCTATAAGATTATTTCAGACATTGATAAGTAGCAAAGAGAGCTTCTTTTTTGGTTAGGGGTATCAATATCCCATTTTTCCTACCCAAACTGTTCAAGGACAGAACAACTTGCCTTATTACCTGAAAAAAAAAAAAACTCAATCTGCTGCAGAGAACAAAGAAGGGAGGCATGGCCTGGGCCCCATAATTTTATTTTCCCCACATAAGTCTCTCTAGAAGAACTAAACATGGGTCATCTTATCTCACTGCTTTTTATAACACATTCCACTGATTGCTATTTCACAGTTTCACATTGAGTTTTATTAAGGCATTTAATGTACTTAATTATAAGAATGCTTGTGCTCATCATTTCTTCATGTCTTAATAGTTCCTACAGTGTTCAGGTTACTTTTTTCCAAGCTGGATGCTTGACTTCCAGACTCATTTTATTTAGTTGAATTTTTTAAAGTTATTTTTTCCTATTTCCTTCTATTTTACATAAGTACTGTCTGACTGAATTGTAACCTGGTATTCTGAGTCTACCACATAAGGCAACTAGAATGGGTGAGGTATTTAGAGGAAATTCACATCCCTTCTATGCAATCCCTTAACAGCCAGTCACCTTCCTTACATTTGTATGTGATTCCCCCATCTAGCTTGCCTTGCTTTGTAGCATCCATTACTTGAGGTCAAGTTTAATCTCAAACTTTTACGTACAATACTATGTGTAAGCAAAATATTTTTGTGCAATAATCTTTTTGTACAAAATAAGGTATTTTGTACAATAAGATTATTGTACAAATTATTATGTACACAACATACTTTGAGATAAAGACCATATTTACATTACTTTTATTATAGCACTGTAGCACTGTCTTCCCATTGTTCATTGATTTGCTCGAGCGGGCCCAGTAACGTCTCCATCATGAGACTTGTTGTTACTGTGTTTGGTATATCAAATACATCACGGGTAGCTTGCCAGGCTTTGCCATGAGGGCGAGATACTCTCGGTAGCTTGCCGGGCTCTCCGAGAGGAGTAGAGGAATCGAACTCTGGTCGACCAGGTTGGCCACGTATAATTGTTTTTATATTATCATCATTATTATTGATAAAATCTTATGATAGTTAATGTACATACATATGATAAAATATATTATGTAAAAGGCTTGGTACTATCTGAAGGTCCAGGATTTCACTGGGAATCTTGAATATAACTCCCAAGGCTAAGGGTGTACTACTGTACTTCCACTGGGGGTGGTAAGTTCTAACACATCGGGCAGAATTTCTGGCCAATTCTGATGCAAAATAAAAGTCTGCTTCTTTTAATTATCCAACACAGATGAAAGTCCTAATTGTCCTTCAAATATTTAAAATTGCTAATTATTCCCCTTATTTTATCTTCTTTTTTCTTAAGGCTCATGTGATGATATGAGATACATATGAGATACTTCTCTTTTGTCATCGGGCCTGAAAATTCTTTTTTTTTTTTTGTTAATATCTCTTAAAAGCTATCTGTCCTCCCTGACTAGGCAAGGCAAAGCCTGGAATATTAGAGATTTCAGAAACCTTGTCTGCTTTGGAGGTGAGTCTGTGTTGAAAACAGGAAGTGTATAAGCAAAGCTGAAACCAAGACTATTCCTTGAGTTCAAGGAAAGCATCTGAATCTAGTGTGACTGACAAGAAGTAGAACTAAGCTGATTGCAGTAGCGCCTAGAAGCTCTGGTCAAGCCTATGCTGCATTTCTAGAGGCAAGAAAAGGGCTTTGTGCTTGTTTATTTCTATGATATGGTTTAACTGACCACTCATAGCTTCAATTGAGTGCATTTTCTAAAGGCATAACCTATAGTTGCTGATGATTCCCTAATGGCAGAAAGCAGGTTATAAAGGCTTGCTTTCCATTGTGAATATTTGTTGAACTCAGGAAAGATTAGTTATGTTGTTTTCCTGTCACATAGAGGAGTATGCCTGGTGTTTTTTTCAATACCAGGTGTGTGTGTGTGTGTGTGTGTGTGTGTGTGTGTGTGTGTTTGTGTGTGTGTGTTGATGTGTTTCCACATCAGTTCTTCAACAGTGTCCAACAGTTCAACTAAATTTTGCTACACTGTAGTTTAGTGCAAACCTCACAAGTTAAAGATTTAAAATCTCCAAGCTCTCCCCCCAACTCTGCACATCAACTGCCCAGACTACTTTCTACCTAGATGTCTACAAACTGGAGGGCATTTCCATGATCCCAGCATTTGAAAATATTCTAGAATAATTTAAATAATCCAAGGTAATACTTCATGTTTATCTGCTTATTATAAAGGACAGCATTAGGGACCAGTCAAGTGGAGAGACACACAGGGCATGCGATACACAAGACACTGGGCTTCCATGCTCCCTTTCTGGGCACCTTTCTTTCAGCCCATCAAGGTCTTTGCAAACTCTAAACTCTCAGAATCTCTTTGTTCAAGCACTTTTAGAAATAACCCAACCTTAAACTTCTCTCCCCTTCACAAAGGTCAACATCAGGTCTGACTGGAAGTTCCCATGCTCTGCTTGCTCTTTGTCCCAGTTCACTTAGGGCCCTCTATCCTGAGTCACTTCATTAACACCAAGTTAGTTAATGCACTTTATTATCTAAGGAGGGCCCATTATGAGAGGCTGAAAACCCTGTTGTCTCTCAGGAAAGGGTTCTAGGATCACTGAGACAAAAATCACAGGGACAACAAACCATATCCTTTATTGAAGCACAGGGTGACAGCAAAATGGTATGTGATCTTGAAGTTCTGGTTTCCCTTTGATAATTAAATTAAGAAAACCAAATATGGAAGGCATACTTAAATCATCCTTTGGAAATAGGTTTCTTTAAGGAATGCTTGAGCTCTAAAAATTTTAGCCAATTTTGTCTCTGGAATGAAACTTGTCAACATGTCAACGTTTGCTGCCCTAAAGCTGTACTTTTATCAATTTATATAACAAGATTCTAAAATACATCCACAAAAATTTCTGCTCAATAAGTTATAAGAAAAAGTCATTCTTAGACTAAAGTAAAAGAACTTCCCATTGTGGAGTTACCTCTCCATTGCATGTGTGAATGTATTCTTTCTTGCAATTCTTCATTTCTCTGTAGTTGTGATCCAGATTTTCAGGTATTTTTATTATAAATAAATGGTACTGTAAACAGGAGGTATGGATCACCTGAGAAAGTAAAATTGGCAAGTTCATGCATTTTCTTTCTCCTTTAAAAGTGGTTGTGACATAGATGGATGATTCCTTAATCTATATTTGGGAGATATAGGGGTAGAGGGGAGGGGGCAGACCCTTGCAGTGGATTCCAGAAGGATGCATCATAGAAAGGAAGACCAAGGATGATTGTGAGTTCTTATAGGACTGTAGGCTTAGAAGGAAACTTGACTGTTTCAGAAAAGTTGTGGCAAACAGATACCTTTTTTACCCTTTTAGCAAGGGGTGTGGGATAGGCAGGGAGAATTGGGCCACACCTGGCAATGCTCAGGGCTTACTTCTTACCTTACCAGTATCTCTCTAGCCCTTTAGAACATGTCAGCAGAGCACAGACAGAGTCCTCAGAGTTAGAGATGAAGGAAGTTGCCCCTTCAGCTGGGCTGTATTGATTGGGCTTCAGCCTGAGAAGAGAAGGTTTTTATGCTGCTGACTCCAGAGTGTGATCTGAGCACTGAGGTTAGGAGCCTGGGGACTAAGTTCTTGCCTTGGATGCCAGCTGGATAACTTTGGGCTGGTATCTTAGCCTGACTGAGTCTTGGCTTCAAATAAAATAAAGGAGATGAGAAAAATATCTCTCCTCCCTCTCAGGAGTTTTATGGCAAGTTGGAGAAAATGTGCCCGAAGTGCTCTGTAAGTTGAAAATCATTAGTCAGATACCAGGGATTATTGCTCTTGTTTTTCCACTAATATTCCTCTTGCTTTCATCTGTCTTCTTTCTATTATAGGCCTTAGGTGGTATGCTTCAGATACAAGGTAAAGATTGGAATGGGAAGGAAGTTCTTTCATTTAATAATATGTTCATTTCTCCAAGTTTACCTTATGGGCCTCATCACCAACCTCCTAGTAGAAATTATCCTCTTGGCTTCAATAACCCAAACTTTACAAAATATAACGTATTTCTTAACACATTTCAACTGATGTTTACACTTTAAAAGTTTATATGATGCATCCCCTTTCTCCATCAGTACACCATGTTTAACAAAACAATGTGAAGGTTAATTCTTGCATTCCAAATAATTGGTAGAGCACCAGGATTCCCTGTGTAGATGATTTGAAAAACATACCTAGTGTCAACACAGCCCTGCTGCTCTGAGAGGCTGAGTCACTGCTGATACAAAACCACTCTCTCGGCTAGCAAATTCAATTGCTGAATGACTGGGGTGTGAGATCTTAAGCATTTTCCTTTCTAATACGAATGCATTGTTACTTAAAGGTATTTTAGTTACATGTTAGGAATGTAAACAAGCATTTGACTTCAGGTGTATTGCTAAGGTTTCCATACATCTACTTATTATTATTATTTTTGTTGTTATTTTGATTTTGGACCACATCTAGCTATGCTCAGGGCTGACTTTGCTCATACCATATGGGATACCAGAGATTGAACCTGGATCAGCCACGTGCAAGGCAAGTGCCTACCTGCTATACTATCTCTCTTGCCTCATGCTAAATAGTCCACTTAAAATAATTAGAAGAGGCAGAGCACTAGTACAGTGGGTAGGGCATTTGCCTTGCATGCGGCTGACTTGGGTTAGATTTGGGTTGCATTTCATTTGGTACCCCGAGCACTGCCAGGATTAGTTCCTGAATGCAGAGCTAGGAGTAACCCCTGAACATCACCGAGTGTGACCCCCAAAACCAAAAAAATTTAAAAAAGAGGCTCTGTATTAGTTTTTTCTGGAACAAAAGTTATAGATGACTGACTTTAAGTTGGAGAAATAATATATTTGATTTTCAGCCTCTTTATTTGTAATGTTGAAAAGAGGGAGGCTCACAGGGATTAGAGTCTTTCCCAGAGTCTCACAGTCCCTAGTGAAGAACAAAACCTAACAGATGTGACAGTTTCTGCTTAGAGCTGCTTGGTCTGGTTGGCCTCCTGGCTATGCTGGGCCAGCCCTGTGTTCTCTGGAGTCGTGGAATTGGGGGGACTATGGGTGGCTGCATCTCATACAGTGATAGCTGCTGAATGAACTCCCTCTTCCTTGGAAGAGCTCAGGAACCTCAGAGCAATCTCTAAAGGAACATAACCATAACTTCTCATGTCTTAGCTTGGTACTCTAATATATTTCTATAAATGAGATAACTTGGATAAAAACATTTATTTCTCATAGTTCTAGAGACTGAAAATCCAAGGTCATGGTGCCGGCTTGGTCAGGCTTTTGATGAGGTAGCTGCTCCTGGTTTGCTGACATCAGCTGCTCCCCATACTCTCACATAAGGAGGGAGTTAATTCTAGTCTCTTTTTCCTTTATCTTATAAGGACATCAGTTTCCTCATGAGACTCTTTCCTAATGACTTCATCATTGTTTAGTTCTAGAAGGGTTGCTAATCATTCACAGGCGACATACAATTTTAGGACTAAAGTCAGTGAGAAAAGTTAATCTTAGAGTTAAATAAAGGTTTAAACATGAATTTTGGGGTGTGTGCACAGGTGGGATACAAACACATGGTCCTTAACATCTGGGGAAATTTAACAAATTCTTCTTCTACAGACACCAGATAGATTGTCTATAGCAGACTTATTTATTTTCTGTCTTTAATTCTGTGTTTAACTCGGGATGCCCCCCCCCGGGGGGGGGGCGAGTGAGAGCCCTCCCCACCCCAAGGAATCCAGCCCCAGAAAACAGAATACCTCCATGCTCAAGGCCTCTCCCTACTTGCTTGGACCAAACCTCACACATGAGTAAACCGATTCCCAGACCTCGAGGCTGCATTCCTGGCCACACAACACATCATAAGACACACCCTACCCATACGCCAAGAGTACTGCACTATATTTGATGGGGTTCAAATATTCTGAAACCGGTGCGGGGGCGAAAAAAACCTCATGGGAAGGGGGGCGTTCCGGTCCGCCCTTCACGCCCTACCAAGGTCACCAGTTGCCCCCCACGAGCGGCTCTCCAGCACGGCCACAGCCTCAGAAGCACAAGGACTTAATGCAGAATCCAGCAGCTTGGAGCAGAAAAGTGAACGGACTATGCATTAATCCAGGCCATCATGTCTGCCCGGAGGGGAAAGGGTGTTGCCCCATTCGCCCTCTCCTCTCTGGAAAGAAGATGGCGGCCACATGGGTGCCTTGTGGAGAGCAGATATGAGCCGGGGGTGTGGGGGCGACTAAAACCTCATGGGAAGGGGGGCGTTCCGGTCCGTCCTTCACGCTCTACCGAGGCCGCCAGTTGCCCCCCACGAGCGGCTCTCCAGCAGGGCCACGACTCCAGAGCACAGAAACCAATCTCTTAATTATCTGACTCTCAGTAGAAATACTTCCAGGGTTAATTAGCAAAATAGCGGAAATCCAAAACCAACATTTAATTCTTGAACCCAGCTGTAGAAAGCGAATCACTTCACAATGCTTTCTCAGCATGTCTGATTTGGGGGGAGGGGGTAAACTCTAAATAATAGTGGTGCATCTTTTATTGAAACAATGAATCTAATCAAAGCAGATAGAGTGTCAACTAGAATTCATCTGCCTCGCAGGCATTGGGAGGGGTGGGGGGTGGGGTTTTATTGGGGTTCTTCATGGTAAAAAATAAGTATTGGTAAAGGGAAAGGTGTTTGATATTTGCATGACTGAGACTTAAACCTGAAAGCTTTGTAACTTTTCCCACAGTGATTCAATAAATCAGTAAATTATTAAAAAAAAAACAAACAGTCTGCAACCAATCATAGAGGGAAATATATATATATATATATATTTCAGTCTCCTGCCCCCGCGCCTGGCTGTCCTCGACGGGGCCCCTTGGAGGAGAGCGGGTTGAACTTTCCTCCCCATCCCGACCAGGGCTCTGGCAGCCGAAGACCTCCAGGACCAGCCACCACCATGCTGAGACCACTCTCCGCACACATGAAGGTACTGGCAGAGGGACAAAGCCACGTGGGTTCTGGGGCCGAGATCTCCAAGCCTACTCGGATTGGGGCCCAGCATCCTCCACCCAGATCCTCCAAATTCCAGTAGGCGGGGATCACACCCACCAACTGGCCCCCTGGCGCCGTGTAATCCCATCAACGGCCAAGACTCAGAGACTATAAAATCCAGCTCCCGGAACGCGCAGCAGCGTGAGATCTTATTATGACATCTTATTATCTCACTCCTACTTTGGACAAACTGGCAGGCTACCGAATGTAGCCTGCCCACATGGCAGAGTCTGGCAAACTCCCCGTGGCGTACCCAATATGCCAAATACCAGTAACAATGATGGGTCTCATTCTCCTAAAGAGCCTTGAATATAATCTCAGGGCTAGGATGAAAGAGACGTTACTGGGGCCTGCTCGAGGCAATTGACGAATAACAGGATGATTTGTGATTTGTGATATATAAATATATATAGATATATATCTGCAAATAAATATGTATATATTTACTGATATATATATATATATATATATATATATATATTTGAAAGTTCACAAGGTTCAACCTTTAACAACATGTTAGTGATATCTTATGGAAGGTCTTAAGGGCCCCTGTCAAAATAGAACAATCTTCACACTCCTTCCTCTATGGATACTTTTTTGCAACATTTTCAGCAGTTTTCCATAACAAGCAATACAAAATACATTATTTCAGTTTTGCTTTGGAACAGGGATTGGGGTCTGGAATGGAAACATCCCAAATATGGTGGTGGGAAGATGTAAGGGTGATGGGGTTGGTGTTTGAATATTAAATGTAATCAAATACTGTGAACTACCTTATAAAATAAAAAAAAATAAAAAATATAATTCTGTGTTTAAGCCTAACTTCCAAGGTTGAATAACCATTGGGAGATAGTAGAAATTGGTTGAAAATAACATTAGTCAGAGCAATATAATATCAGAGAATGTTTCAGTGTGAGAAAAGGGAACTGATTCAGCAAATTTAAGCCAAACAAATAATGGAGGCAAAGATCAAATGATACTCACTGAACCTGGGGCCTGGAAACTGAGCCAGAACTCTAGAGGGATCCAAAGAAGGATCAATTGGCCAGTCTGTCACTGCTAACTTTGTTCCCTCAAGGCCAAATAGTCTCTTGTTTTGACGGCCTATAGTTAGTGCTCATCTATCCCCCTTTGGCCTCAAGTGTCACACTTCTCTGTTCAATTTGAACTCAGAATAATTATGGTTCCCCCAGTCCTAGCTTTAAACTTCCCAATACAGAATAACAATGGTTTTTGTGTACTAACTCCAAATTTTTGGAAGTTAGGAGCTAAGAGATAGTCATTCTCTTTTGAACAATTATTTCTATAGGACTGTGAATCTACGGAACTAGATATAAAGGATGGGCGCTCGTAAAAAGGAATTGTTCGGCTAAGCAAACAAAATCTCTTAATCAAAAAAATATTTACAAACACATTTCAAATTATCCTGGAAATAATAAAAAGAGAAAGAGAAAAAAGGTGGGCATGATATTCAATGATTTATAAACATCAGTAGAAGGTGACTCAGGTCTAAGGTCAGCAGAAAAAAGTTAGTTTGGGGGTTCAGGTGACCCCGAGGTGAATACCAGAGTCAAGATAATGTAGAAACAACATTACCATGAAAAGACTCTTTTGTCAAGTTGGCTTTTCTGCTATCTTTCCCCCAACAATAGAACCGTTCTAGCTGATAGTGGGCACTAAATAGTTATAAAAATGAATGGTTACTCTTCATTCTATTTCTGGGAGATGAAGGAAACGGAGGTTACTGAGGTGATTGAATTAATGAATTCATTTTATTTGGTATTTTTTACTATGTCCTTGATACTATTTATTTCAGCAGCTTCTAAAGTTATACAATAGTGACTTCATAGACCTTAGTTACTTACTTCCCCCCTAGCCTATCGCTAATTCAGAGACCCAAGGATTTCTGTCTCAAATGGTGGTTATTTTTTCCCTAAAGATTTTTATGTAAGATAAAATTATCTAGTATCTGCTATTAGAACTAGGGCATTCAGAATTTGACAACTGTTAAAAGTGACCTAGGAAAATTCTATTTTGTTATTTTTTAAAAAATTTTTTTATTATTATTTTTTTAATTCTTCTCTGCACTGCTTTGTGAGTTCAGACATTAGCTTGTGGTTGCCTGAGGCTCGCGTCAAGCCACGTTGGGGAATGAGCTCAAAAGTTTTTGAAGACAGGCATCTTTTTGTGGCTTTCTCTCTCCTGGTGTTTCTCACACAATCATGGAGGTGCTAAACCAGTAGATCGAATTCTTTGTTGATGTCGTCAATGACAGTATCTTCCCATGTTGCCACAATAGTGCCAACGAGCTCCAGTTGGTGGTCGTTCTGGGAGTTCTCTTCTTAGACTTTGCAGCCCTTTCTTCCTGCTCTGTGAAGTAGAATTTTGCACGAAGCAGACAGTAGTCCGATCCCATTTGGAACTTAGGGACAACAGTGATATTGGTCAGGCAAAACCATCAATTGAATATGATGTGGTCAATTTCATTGTGGAACCATCCACTGGGAGACTCCCATGTCCGGCATTTAGATTCAGCCTTCTGGAACTGTGAATTACCATGGATGATCTTGGTCAACATGATGAACTCAGATAGTCTCTCACCCTGTTCGTTCCATTCTAGTCATGGGTCCCGATGTGGAGTTCTTCAGCTGATCTTCTCGGTCCTATCTTGGCATTAAAATCACCGACAATGATCTTGTAGAAGGTGTAGTCTTCTTTATAGAACTTCTCCAGATCCATTAGAACTTCTCGATTTGTTCTTCATTGTATTTGGGTGTTGATGCATAGACAACAAAATAGAAACTGCTGGCAGTGAGCCACATCTATTCAAGTGTAATCATCTGATTCGGGTTGTTAGGCATTCGAATGAATCAATGTTCATGGCCAAGTTCATGTTGACAAGGATATCAACACCACTGACACCTCTTTTGTCACATGTTCCAAGGAACAGTTCTTCTCCAGTGTTGAAAATGGCATGATGTGATCGATGCCTTCTTGTCTTGGTAAGGCCAATGATGTCGTACTTGATCTTCCGTGCTTGCACCATCAGGTCCTCAATGGATGCTTCCGATGCCAGCGTACATGTGTTGAAAGTACAGACAGTCACTGTAGTCCTTTGTCATTTTAGCAGCATAGTTCGGCCCTGAGATTTTATCAGCCTCTCCTTGCTCATCCTTCTTAATGCTGCCACATTGGGAGTTCTTTCAGGGTCAGGAGAATGAGAACCATTGTTTTTGCTGTTTTTGCATGTCAAATATGCCATGGATACCTTGCCAGGCTCTGCCAGGCAGGCGGGATACTCTCGGTAGCTTGCTGGGCTCTCCAAGAGGAATAGAGGCTTATAGGGCAGCCTCTAATCCCCTTGCAGATGTTCCCATGGTTCACACCATATTTGAACTCCATCAAATATGGTGCGGTAATAATGGAAAATGGGTATTAAGTGCCTTATGATGTGTCGCATGGCTGCTTTGTGGCCACGGAGTACAGAAAGAAAGCAGCATGAATGAGGTATTTATCTGGCTCTGGCAGGGAGGGTCTTCTGGGTGTGGTCCCTGGGTCGCTGGAGTTTGGTGGAAGCAGGCAGAGGATCTCTGTTTCCAGATCCCGTTGAGCCTGGAGTCCAAGGTCACGAAGTTATGCTTTACCTGGTTCTGTGGGGCTTCACCACAAGCTAACATCTGAGCTCGCAAAGCAGTGCAGAGAAGCGATAAAGGAAGACCTCAAAGAGAGAAGAGCAGCAGTGCTGGCCAATGCCAAAGAAGCTGGGAAAAGCATTCACAAAGCCTGCCTGTCCTTCGTCAACTACAAGACCAAGATGACTACCCTCCGATGTCCTGATGGAACTATCACATCTTCCAAAAGGGCAATGTAGAAAATTATCCATGACTTCTACTCGGATCTCTTCGATAGCCACGTCCACCTGCCAACATACCAAGTTCCACAGGATGGATATGTCGTTCCCAACATTCTCCCTTCCAAAATCCGACACATCATTTCATCAGTAAAGAAGCAAACAGCACCCGGCCCAGACCAGGTCAGACCCAAACATCTGAAGAATCTGCCATCAGTACTCAACAATACATTGGTTTGGCTCTTCACACGCTATTGTCTGAATACAAGGTTCTGTCCAGTGGAAAATCAGCAGGACCATTCTACTTACAAGAAAGGAGACATCCACGACAATGGCAGGTATCACCCAATCTGCCTGCTGTCCATTGTTCTACAAGCTGTTCACTCGAGTCATCCTGAATAGGATTGGCAGAACACTAGATGAAGGACAATCATGCGAACAAGCCGAGATCCGAAAAGGATTCAGCACAATCGTCCATATCCACACAGTAACCAAGCTCATTTAGGTTTCTCAGGAGTTCAAGATGCCCCTCTGTCTAACATTCATTGATTTAAAGAAAGCCTTTGATTCTGTTGAGACTGAAGCGGTCTTTGAAGCCCTAGCCAAACAGGGCATTCTAACTCAATACTTCAGGATCCTCTGTGAACTGTATTACGGATTCACTACCAGGATCTCACCACTCTACAAGGAAGTGATCATTGATGTAAAGAAAGTGGTTCAGCAGGGTGACACCATTTCACAGAAACTCTTCAGTGCCACTCTCAAGAACGTCGTGGGATGACTAGAATGGGAAGGAATAGGAATGAAGATAGACGGTCGACAACTACACCACCTCTGCCTCACTGATGACACCATTCTAATAACACCAAACATTAGCCAAGCAGCAAAAATGCTGGCTGACTTGACCGTGAGTGTGGAAATGTCAGACTGCAGCTGAATCTCACAAGACAATGTTCATGAGAAACAAATTCGTCCGTGACATTCCATTTGCTCTCAATTGAACGAACATGTCTGAATGCAGCAGTTATGTGTACCTAGGTTGAGAACTCAACACGATGAATGACCTGGCACCTGAGTTTCGTGGGAGGAAGAGAACAGCGTGGAATGCCATTAGAGCATTGAAGAAATAGCTAAGAGGACGATGAACCTCCAGCTCTGCGCACATCTCTTCGACTTCACCATTCTTTCTGCATTAACACATGCCTCAGAGACCTGGGATCCAAAAACAAGATGAGAATGCTATTTGGGTCTCCCAAAGAGGAATCGAAAGAGCTATGCTTGGAGTATCATGCTTCACTCAAGTGAGAGAAAGAATCTGGAGTTCCAACCTCTGTCAACAATCGAGAATCAGGTACGCTTGTAGGATGACATTGCTTTGTCCTTTCTCCCTTGCCACAAGGTTCTTAGGTTTATCGGGTCACACCCATCCCAGTGCTCCCAAGTCACTCCCATTCTTTTGTTTATTTGTAACTACTTCTCTATGCTCTCTTCCCCAAACAGCTAATCAGCTTATTCCCCTAATCAGTTTCTGTTCATTTGTAAGATCAGATCTTTCTAGAACACTGAACTTATATTGTAAGTTAATATTGCCTTTCTCCTCTCCTTATGTCTTTTGAATAGTTTACTGTAAAGCAATGTCCTTTTGTATAGACACAAAAAGACAATTATATTATGCTTTCGTAACATGGGATTTAATTGGCTTTGAATATTATTCATTCCCGGGCATCTGCTTTCTCATCTTAAGCCTCAGTTGCCCTCACTTCCTAGCGCCCCCCAAACGAGGGTCCCAACAAGGGACTGGAGAGAACCAGGGTAAGCAGTAAGCTATGTGCTACCCTGGCATCGAGATGGGCCTGGCCAAAGCACCACAATTCTTAAGTATAAGTTAAGAGCTTGATCATGACAAATGCTGTCAGGATCCAAAAGTAACGAGACTAGGATCCTGCTAGGGATAGGAAAGACTAATCTGGCCTGAGCACTGTAGTCTGAGATTGAGATGACCCCAGGAGAGCAATTCTATAAACTTGATGCATCTCTTACTGTGTCCATACAAAATGATTAGTATTCTGAATGCTTATATGTTTGTTAGACAAGGAGAGGAGAAACATACCCTTGGGATTTCGCCCTTGGGTGGGTGGTTCTGCTGAAAGAGAATCTGTCCTAGAAGCAGCATCCCCTGAGGGGAAGAACTTTACCCCTCTTGATTGTGACCACACCTATGTGTAAGCCCATCTCCTTGTTGTTTGGGGATTTAACGAGACTGTCAGAGTGGGCTGGGGACACAGCAAAGAAGAAAACCGGCTGGAGGGCCCCACAGCTCCCAGAGAACTCTCTGGGACCCAACCAGAGCCAATATCATCAGGAGGTCCCAGATGGAGTAGGTGCTGTCTCCCCGCCTTCTCCAGATGGAATCCCGGTGACCATGAGCTTCTACAAGCATGGCTCTGACATGCGGGTACCAGGACTTTTTTTTGAACCGCGCAGCTGCTTATGCAGCTGTGCGACATTTCCTGATATACAAAGTGATCAATGGAAAATAAATGATCCAGCATTTGCCCCTGAAAATCAGGCCTGTGTGGTGGTGGGATCATCTGAGCAAAAGATAATGCCCAACCGAAAAATATGTGGACTGTGTATTTAACTATGGTGCTATGCCGCCCTGGGAGGGGAAGGGTGTCTGTCCCTCCACCTATCCCCCTTTGCAGCGGCAACATGGTGGCCTGCATCTTTTAGAACCTAATGAACAGCCAGGTATGAGAATGCATTGATGAGGCACGTGGTGCTTCTTGGGATTGGGGGTGGAATTGGCCCTGCTCCCTGCCATGACAATGCTCCAGGTTGCCACCCTCAAACTTTTCCTCCTTCTGACCGACCATGAATCCAGATGCACACATACCAATCTCAGAACCCAGGGGCTTCTGGCAGTAATTCCTCCAGGTTTATTACTAAAATATCAGAAATCCAAATTCACGTGGCTGCTATTGTGACCACACGACATCATATGCTCTTCATAATCAGCAATAGAAAACACATTATCCAATGATATCCTAGTGACAGGTCTGAATGTTGGGGAAAATTCCAAATAACAGTGTTGGGTCTTCTGTCATATTATTGAATGTGATCAACAGAGAGAGAGAGAGAGAGAGAGAGAGAGAGAGAGAGAGAGAGAAGAGTAAAGTGGAAATCTGCTACACAGGTAGGAGGTGGGTGGGGAGGTATACTGGGGTTCTTGGTGGTGGAAAATGTGCACTGGAGAAGGGACAGGTTTTTGATCATTGAATGACTGACTGAGACTTGAACTGAAAGACTTTTTGACTGTTCTCACGGAGATTCAATAAATAAATAAATAAAAAGAAAAGAAAAAAAAAGAATGGACTGGGGAGTGAAGATCAGGACCAAGATCAGGAGCCAGAGCCAGGAAAGAGGGGTTCCAGATTGGGGCCCAGGAGATAAGGAGATAGAGCCAGGCAGAAATGAACGGGAATGTGAATGGAATAAACAGCATCTGATCAATCTACCGGCTTGTCCTTCATCTTCTCCACCGTCTGCCCCATGGCCTGGGCCACCCCAGCTGGGGGGGTGGCCTGGGGTCCCCAGAACCTGGGCAGCCAGGGTAAGAGCCGTTGGGGCCACCCTGGCTGCCTTCGGGGTTTTTACAGCTGTCTCGTTTGCCAAGTCAGATGGACTGGACACGTAATGCGATTTGAAGACAACTACTGGACTAGAGCCATTGCCAACTGGATTCCACAGGATGTCAAAAGATCGCATGGCTGCCCACCTACGAGATGGCCAAACTTCTTCGTCAAGACTCTGAACAAACGGTTTGAGACTCTTCGTGTTCCTGGAGTGAGCAGACGCCATTGGGCTACACTAGCACACAACAGGGACTAATGGAGATATTTTACTGGCGCCAATTTGAGCAAATCGTTGAGTAACTGGATGTCAAGTGATCAAGTGATTTTTTTTTTAAGTTTGGGGACTACACCCAGCATTTTTCAGGGATTAATTCTCTTTACTGAGGGATCACTCTGAAGAGGCCCTGGGGACCATATAGGGAGTCAGAGATAAGATTGGGGGTTTGGTTGTGTGCAAGAGAAGCACCTTACCCATTGCACTATCTTTCCAGACCCTGTGGAATCCCGCTGCTATAGGTTTATAGAAAGGGGAAAAAAATGATACCACTTAAAAAATTATACCGTTAACTCTACTTCCCAATTTTAAAAATGTTCTTTTAGAGTCTCTAAAAGAGCTTGTGTGACTAATAGGCTATAAATAAATATAATTTTGATACACTATTCAAGCATGTAGTCTGACTGGAGCTAAAGCAAATAGGGCAAATAGATGTTCAATTCATAATCATCAGAATCTTTTTGGAGTAACAGAGGCACACCAAGTAGTGCTCAGGATTTACTCTCGACTCTGCACTCAGGGATCACTCCTGGTGGTACCGGGGACCATACCAATCAAACCTAGGTCAGTTGCATGTAAGGCAAACACCTTACCTGCTGTTGCATCTCTCTGGCACCAGAATTTTTAATTATATAGTGTACCTAAAGCATATGAGATTTATAATATCAATTCTGAGTACATGTGAAGGAAGTGCTTTTAGATAACTCTTACCTGTAGATGTTAAATTATACTTTAAATATCTTTATATATGTTTATTTATATTTAACTTTTTTTTGCTTTTTGGGTCACACCCAGCACTGCACAGGGTTTACTCCTGGCTCATGCACTCAGGAATTACTCCTGGCGTTGCTTGGGGGACCATATGGGATGATGGGAATCAAACCCGGGTTGGCCTCTTGCAAGGCAAACACCCTTCCCACTGTGCTATCACTCCAGCCACCACATTTAACATCTTTGAATATACTTTTAACAAAAATGCATATTTATTTTTTCTGTTTTAATGATGTGAAGGGCTGGAATGATAGCATAGTGGGTAGGGCATTTGCTTTGCATGCGGCTGACCCGTGTACGATTCCTCCATCCCTCTCGGAGAGCCCAGCAAGCTACCGAGAATATCCCACCCGCCTGGCAAGCTCCCCGTGGCATATTCAATATGCCAAAAACAGTAACAACAAGTCTCACAATGAGACGCTACTGGTGCCTGCACAAGCAGGAGGACAGTGCTACAGTGCAATGATGTGAAAAAAGCTGCAACTTTAAGAGTTCTTATAAATTTAGCAATCACTGCCTCCAAATTGTGGGACGTCTCCTTGAATAACCATACATGTCCCTTTTCAGTTTTTCATTATTGTTTTAATAGCTCCCACATACACATAGTTCACGACTCATATATTGGTCCCCACCAGATGACTCTTTTGCTGTGAGGTCTCTGACTTGGGCCCTTTGACTCTCCCAACTCCCACAGATAGCCAGAGTGGCAGTAAAAGAGAAGAAATTCCAGCAAACTGGGATCCCCAGGTACCGTTTCACTCAATCTGGTACTTTGAGGAAGTCTCTAGTTCTGTGCTATAATTATTATATCAGATAGCATAAACTTCAAAGGCTATAGGAGACTGGAATGGTCATTTCCTAATGAGCAAGGGGTATTTACATCCTGAAATACTCAAGATTCTTAAATATTTATGCATTTAATGGCAAGTCATCAAAATATTTAAAACAGCTGCTAATAGACCTGAAGGAAGACACTGAAAACAACACAAGAATAGTTGCAGATTTTAACACACTACAGTCTCTCCACTGGAGAGACCAACTAGGCAAAAATTTAATAACAAAAGGCCAGTATTGAAGGAAGAAATGGAAGAGATGGACCTAACAGATATATATACATATATATATATATATATATATATAGAGAGAGAGAGAGAGAGAGAGAGAGAGAGAGAGACCTTCATACCTCAACAGTGTAAAATACATTCTTATCTAGTGCACACAGGATACTATCTAAGATAAAATAAACCACATTCTGAGTCTCAAAACATAGCTCCGTAAGATAAAGAAGACAGAAATCATATAAATTATCCTCAGATCACAATGATTTGAAAATAACTATTAACCAAAAGCAGAAAGAGAAAAATACCTCAAACATTTGGAAATTAAACAATTTAATACTGAAAAACCAGTGGGTCAAGATGAAATTGAAGAAGAAATCAAAAGATTTCTGAAAACAACATAAAATTAAAAACATGAGTTGCCAGGCCCAGCTCCCACAGTTACCACCATGTTGACTCAGACTTCAGCCCTGACCTACTGATTTCTGACTAAGTCTCCCAAATAGTAAGTAAACTAAGTAGCTTACTAAGTAAGCCTGACTAAGTAAGCCAAGTAAATAAAATATGGAATCACCAGTCCCTACAGAGGGTCCCTCCAGGGCACCCTCTGCAGGTGGGGAGTGGGGGGTATGAATACCCACCCAGCTAAAGCTCCAGCAGCTGCACCCACACCCCACACTGCAGCCACACCAAAGGCTCAACTTCACAACTTCATGAATGTTCTCTGCAGAGAGACCAATCTACAAATAACTTCAGGTATTCAGTGACCAGGCTGAGATCTCTGGGGTTTTTTTTGTTTCAGAGTTGGGGTTAGTAGCTTCCCCCATCCCCCCATACTTCCACAAGCCCCAGTGGCCATTCTCACCTCCCACAACCACTGCTTTGTCACTCATTGGCCCAGACCATAGATCCTGAAGTCTCTCCATCACTGGGCCACAACACCTCCTAAGGTAACATACAGCTTTATAAATTCTTAGACAAGGACTTAACACCTCTGCGATTGATATAATAATTTTTGCAAAAAATTGACTTTTATACTTATTGATTTTAATAATGGAGCTTTGTTATCTAATCCATTTTAATTCTGAAATTGTATAAACTGGCTTTTTTCTACATTAAAATTAAACAAACAAGAAACAAAACAAAACAAACCCTAACAGGAGTTACTAGAACACATGGGGCATGGCAAAAGTGGAGTTAAGGAGAAAGTTCATAGCAATTCATGAATTCACTAGGAATCAAAGAAGGACCAAATAAATAACTTTGCAGTGACAGGCTACAAAATCAACAAGAAGAAATCCATGGTATTGTTATATGCAAACAATGTAATAGAAGAGAGAATTTTAAAAAAAGTCCTATCCCATTCACTATAGTGCCTCAAAAAAATCAAGTTTTGGGGAATCAGCTTATCTAAAGAGACAAACTATTTATAAAAAAAAAACTGATAAATCACTACTAAAAGAAGACACAGATCAATGGGCCAGCTTAACATCTGAACTTCTGCTTGCCTCACCCTCACTCTTGCAGATATGATTAATATCCTGGCTGACATCTCAGGGGCTCTTTTGGAACCACTCTAGTCATCAAATCTCACACTGCTCACAGTTATGCTTCCCTGTCACTGTGTGAAGATATCCAGGGAAGGAAAAGAGCAAAACCCAGCTATTCCTCAGAGACTCCTCAGAAACTACAAAGATTCACCCTCACCACAGCAGGAGCAGAGCAAGCACAATGACAAAGATGCATGGAAGCCCACCAAGCTCCATGAATGAAAACAGTAACAATAACATGGAAGACTAATCAACAACAACCAGCACTCAGAGAATGACTTTATTGACACTATGAATTTAATGAGCTCAAAGAAACAATGGCACAAGTAGTCAGCAAAGTACAAGAAAACTTGAGAGGCAGAATGAAAAATAACCATCATCCCTTAGGAAAATGCTAAAAACTACATTAAAATGTTTAACTATAATTTAATTATGAAATACTATACAAGTGGTGCTAAAACCATTAAAATTTAAAGGGAACATTATAATAGGTATCAAAATCTGTTAATTTTGGATAAGGAGGGTTACAATTGAGGGTGCGCAGAGTCTACTCCTTGCAAGTGTTTTGGAGATCATGTGATGACAGTGTTCAAACCTGGGCCTCATGCATATCAAGTATACACTCTTGTTCTCACCGATCTATCTTCTCCTGAAGTCTATTGGAGTTTAGTATCACTAAAAAGAAGGAGATACGACGATGTTTTGTAAATAGCACCACTGATAAAATTTTCTTCCAAGAATTTTTTGAAATCTTATTAAGCCTCTAGATCTAATGACTATTTTTAGGGTTAGGGAACAAGTTAAACAATGCAAAAAGAAATGAATCAGTGAAATTCAGAAAATACAGAATGTGTGGATTTTCTATGGTTTGTATTGGGGGCTGGGTTGGGGGTAGAGAATGCTAAAAAATGAAGCTTAGGGAAACAGAAAGAGAGATATTTTAGAAGAGACAAAAATAATGCAATAACCAAATGCAGTATGTGACCTTGTTTGGATGCTGAATCAAACGAACCAAAGGCAAAATGATTTTTTTAAAAGACAATCAGATCTTGAAAGATATCAAAAGCCGCAGTTACTCTCAGACCCATGGAGGCTGAACAGATAAATTGGAGGAGGGCAGGTTGGCCTGGTGCACACCCAAGGAGAGCCCCCAGCAACTAATTGCTTCCACTATCCAAAATCGCTGCCATACCCCTGGTCTGACTCCACTGTCTCAAGATGGACCTCACCAAGATATAATCTGCTGAAAATTTAGGTATAGAGGTTTTGTGACTGAAATCTCCATGCTTTCTTGGAGTTGGGATGGGTTACCTTCCCCCACCTCCCTGTAATTCTGGAAGCCCTGGCAGTCACATCCACATACCAAAGTGGCCAGGTAATTGAAAACCACTCCAGCCACACCGTTCTGATAAAAATACCAAATGCCCTGAACAAACATCATGACCTCTTAGCACCTTTACTGCAAACTATAATGCACAAAAGGAAAAGAAGAGAGAGAGAGAGCAAGAAGGAACGTGTCTCCCATAGAGGGAGGCTGGGGGTGGGGGATGGGATGTTGGGGGATGGTGGTAGGGAAACAGGGGACATTGATGGTGGGAAATCTGCACTGGTGGAGGGATGGGTGCTGGATCATTGTATGACTGAAACCCAATTATGAGCAGTTTTGTAATGATCTATATCAAGGATATTCAATTTAAAAAATTTTAAAGTATTAATGTGGAGTTCATGCCCAATTCAATTAGCTTAATCAATGACTGAATATATAGCAGTACCCCTACATTAAATAACAAAGAGAAAAAGATGCATGTTATATTTGGCCAAACTCTGTTCAATCCCTGGCATCAGCGAACACAGCTGTGAGTAGCCCCTGAGAACTGCCAGATGTGCCCCCCTTCCCAGATATCAGAAGAACAAGATCTGGTTCGTAACTCTTTCTGTAATAGGTGCTTATTTATTTTGTAATTGTTCATTTTATAATGAGCTATATACATTTTCTTTTAAAAATTCATAGGCAGGAAATTTTATTGATTATTTGTATTACAAGTTGGTGAAGAAATGATTAAGTTAGGTAGACTGATTACTAGTAGTACTAGTTTTTTTAAGCCATTTATTAAAAATAACTAAAATATTATAATAGCTGAGTGGAAGCTAGATTTCAAGAGACAAAACGAGTCACAGTTGTATGGCCATAAATACTGATAAAATTCAAAATTTGGCTTGTCACAATTTATACATGGTGTATATATTGTGGAATTGTGTATATAAAGTGGAAAGCACTTCCAAGGAATTATCATTTTGTTTAGTTTTCTAATTAAGAAACAGTATATAGAGTCTAATACTGTCTAAACTTTTATGTGTAGTTATTTATCCCTATAGACTGAAGTGATAGCACAGTGGGTAGGACATTTGCCTTGCATGCAGTACCCCTACATTAAGTAACAAAGAGAACCGAACCTGGGTTCGGTTCCTCCATCCCTCTTGGAGAGCCCAGCAAGCTACCGAGAGTATCTCGCCTGCATGGCAGAGTCTGGCAAGCTCCCCATAGCATATTCAATATGCCAAAAACAGTAACAAGAAGTCTCACAATGGAGACGCTACTGGTACCTGCTCAAGCAAATTGATGAACAACGGGAGGACAGTGCTACAGTGCATTTATGCCTATATTACAGAATATTATTGCATAGTTTGTATAAAAGAATCTTTGCATAGAATCTTCATGAAATGCTTAGTGTGCTTACAAATGCAGAAGTGATTGTACTATTGTCGATATGGGGTTCAGTGAAGAGAGCCCCAGTTTAGCTTCTAACTTGCTTTGTGACTGTGAGCAAGTCACTTTGCCTCATCGGACCATGTCTTGTTCATTGTTCTATCTCCAGCAGGAGTATTTAGGCACACAATAAATATTTTTTGAATTAGTGGGGGAAAAAAGACAATCAGTAAAATGTGCTATGTCTAGTCTAAAATGACATAGAATTTCTGGCCCACATCCCACCACTGCCACCGTCATGTAAGCTATTGGCCTTGTTCCAGAGACTCATAAATAAATCCCAAAAGAAATAAACTAGCTGCAAAAATTTCTCAGACACCCATTCCTGGCTGAGACATCTGGGGGCAAACTTGGAGGAGGGTGTTCCATCTCCAGTCCTAACAAAGGCCCCGTAGCCACTTCTACATCTCAGAGCCTTTGCCATATATCTGGCTGGACTGCTCAGTTAAATATTCTGTATTTTCTGCTGCAACATCTCAAACTCTCAAACACTGACATCCCAGTAGTCACTGTCACTGTCCTTCCATTGTTCATCGATTTGCCCAAGTGGGCCCAGTAACATCTCCATTGTGACAATTGTCACTGTGTTTGGCATATCGAATACGTCACAGGTAGCTTGGTAGCTTGCCAGGCTTTGCTGTGTGGGTGAGATACTCTCGGTAGCTTGCCGGGCTCTCTGAGAGGGGCAGAGGAATCAAACTCGGGTTAGCCATGTTGGCCGCTTGCAAGGCAAACGTCCTACCCGCTGTGCTATAGCTCTAGCCCATCCCAGCAGTAGCACACCAGATTGAACGGAATGTAATGTAGAAGCCAACCAATCTCAACTAACTTAAACATTAACACAATAGCTTAGTAAACTCTCAGATAAGAACTTAATATCCCCATGGTGAGATATGACAATTTTGACAAATTTTCTTCCATGGAAATACTTTTTGATCATCCCATTAACTATTTATTGGAAACAAGCAATATAAAATAAATTATTGGGACAGGCTTGAGGGGTGGTTGGGAAAATAGGGACAATGGTGGGGGAAAGGTGAGAGTGGTTGTGGGATTGGTGTTGAAATTTTGAATGCCTATAAAAAATCATCATGAACAACTTTGTAAACCACCGTGTTTAAATAAAAAAAAGGGTGGGGGGGGGAAATAGAATTTTCCCTTCTTAGAGATACAGAAATTTATTGTATTCTGGATTTCGAGGAAATGGTTCATTTACTCATTATAAACTCACTCCTTCCTTCCTTCCTTCCTTCCTTCCTTCCTTCCTTCCTTCCTTCTTTTGAGTTCATGCTGTTTTTAAAGCACTGTGAAGAAATTAAACATATAAAACCTTATGGTGTCTTGTAGGAGATCCCAGTGATGGTGGGAGGTTAGATGTACATTGGTCATATTAATACAAGGCACTCTGAAATAAATGCTGTGTAAGAGAAGTAAACTCAGATTCAGAGAAATGTTTTAGATTGGAAAGATGACGATCAATTTCTAAAAAGAGTGGTGACTATTCACAATAGCCAAAATCTGGAAAAAGCCTGAGTGTCCAAGAACAGATGACTGGTTAAAGAAACTTTGGTACATCTATACAATGGAGTACTATGCAGTTGTTAGAAAAGATGAAGTCATGAAATTTACATACAAGTGGTACTACATGGAAAGTATCATGCTAAGTGAAATGAGTCAGAAAGAGAGGGACAGACATAGAAAGATTGCATTCATCTGGGGAACATAAAGTAACAAAATAGGAGACTAACACCCAAGAATAGCCGAGATAAGTACCAGGAGGTTCACTCCATGGCTTGGAGGCCAGCCACATGTGCTAGGGGAAAAGGCAGCTCAGATAGAGAAGGGAACACCAAATAAAGGTTGTTGGGAGGATCCTCCCAGGATGAGAGATGCATGCTGAAAGTAGACTATAGACCGAACATGATTGCCACTCAATGCCTCTTTTGCAAACCACAGCACCCAAAAGGAGAGAGAAAAGAAAAGGGAATGCCCCGCTACAGGGGTGAGGTGGGATGGGGGTTATGGGGGGTTGGAGGGATACTGGGAGCATTGGAGGTGGATAATGGGCACTGGTGGAGGATGGGTACTCGATCATTGTATAACTGAAACCCAAGCACAAAAAATTGTAAGTCTGTAACTGTACCTCATGTGTTTCACTAATAAAAATAAAAAATAAAGAGAGTGGTGAGCTGACCTCTAAGTTTGTGTGAGCTTATTTGGTAGCGATTGGGGAAACAATTTTTGTTTTTGTGTTTTTTTTTAAATCACAGCTTGGCCATACTTCAATGAGGAAATTGATTTTTCACGTCTTTCTTCATTCCTTTCCTCATTTTAAAAGAAAAAATAACATTAACATTATTTATTTCCTTGTTTCCTGTTCTTTCCCTGGCAACTGTATTATTTTCTAAAGATCCTAGACAAATACGCTACTACTTTTGTTTATTTATCTTTTTCACAAACATTTGCTGAATAGTCACTAAACCCACCTTAATAAATACACTCACTTCTTTCCCACTGTTTGAGAGGACAGATCTTACTTAATCTAACTCCATCCTGGAAAGATCAGGATAACCAAGAGCTGGGTTTTCAGAACATTTTATTTCTTTCGGGTTAATAATCAGCATAGGCCCTATTACTCCATAGGGAAAGATAGTATCTATTTCCAAGGAATTGTGATAAAACATTGCTAATGAAAGTGAATCGGCCCTAAATGCTTAAGTCTTAAAAAAAATAACCTTTCCCTCTGTGCCCATAAAGTCTGAAGAGTAAACCCTTATTAAACTGATAGCTGTTATTCAAAAAAGCTCACATTTTATAGCAATTACTATTTCCCAGTCAACTAAATGCCCAATTAGTCTTTAATTTAAAAAAACACCTAGTACAGTGCCCAGCAGAGAAAGGTATTTAACAAATCCTTTATTGCCCAATTCATTTAACTTGGCTGACCTAGATGATATTTATATAATTTGTTTCTGAAATAAATACTACCCATGGGTTGACAATAAAGGCATTATCTTGACTAACTTGCTTGTTAAAAGAAATACTTATAGTCAACTAAGAAAGTGTGTGTTATTCATTTTGTCCTCATTTTAACCTGTCAAGAACAGAATTGGTCATTATTATTTTCTAGTGGAGATTCATTTTAGGACTATAAGCATGCAAGATTTCATTTCAGGCCCATTCTTAACCATCTTCTCTCCAAAGTGTGTGTGTGCGTGTGTGTGTGTGTGTGTGTGTGTGTGTGTGTGTGTGTGTTTGCATGTGCGCAGACAGAGACAGCTGTCCCTACTGGTCCCTGGGACACCTGATCAGTGGGCTCTGACAGGGACATTTGCTGGACAATATTACACTATTGCACTGGGCCCTTAAATATAAGTTTAACCCTGGGGGGGGGGGTAAGTAAAATATCAAACTGGATAATCTTAAATGGATTTTATGGATTTCTCTACTCAAAATTTTAACCATTTGGAATAAATTTTGACAACCTACTTTTGCAGGAGATCTTATGAAAAATTTCCTGGAAAAGTGTCCATGCACCTCACTTCTTCCTCATTCTGTATTCACACGTTGTGCACTCTTTTTTTTCAGGTTTCCTCAGGAGAATCTCTCCTTGAAGTAATCAGCACACAATTTTGATTAACAGAGATTTGCGAAGGCTAGGAAAGAGTTTAGGGGTTATGGACTCATGTAAACTTATGCCAGAACCCAAGTTGGAACCTGACACCACATTCTCTCCTCCCTATTCCCCTCTCCATCCTCCAGTAATGCAGATTGTGGCCCTGTAGTTTCCCAGAGCACCATTAAGGGGTTTCTGGATGGTCACTGGTATTGTAGGATAAAAAGTGTTCCTCAGTTCCCCCACTGCTCAAGAAACTCCCCTTATCAAAAGGGGGGATTTGTGGTGCTGGCTACGCGTGCATTCATTAATGCAGGTTCTCCACTCAGCACCCCGTCATTACCATGCTGTCTTCCTCCCTGTAATTCCCATGAACTGGTAAGTGGTGCTCCAGGTTGTGCTCCTCCTTCTCCAAGGGCTGCTGTTGTTAGCACTTGCAGCACAGTTTTTGCAACTTTGCTGTTCTTGAGCGACTGCCTGGGGCCAATGGTACTTTTTCTATTTGTTTTGAGAGGATCCTAGATTTCAGAATGGAAACTTGTAGGTTCAAATCTCAAGTCTTGTTACAAATTAACATGTCTTTTTTTTTTAATTTATTTATTTATTGAATCACTGCGGGAAAGGTTACAAAGCTTTCAGGTTTAGGTCTCAGTCATGCAAATATCAAACACCTTTCCCTTTACCAATACTTATTTTTTACCACGAAGAACCCCAATAAGACCCCACCCCCCACCCCTCCCAGTCCCTGTGAGGCAGATGAATTCTAGTTAACACTCTATCTGCTTTGATTAGATTCATTGTTTAATTAAAAGATTCACCACTATTATTTAGAGTTTACCCCCCCCCCCCAAATCAGACATGCTGAAAAAGCATTGTGAAGTGATTTGCTTTCTACAGCTGGGTTCAAGAATTAAATGTTGGTTTTGGATTTCTGCTATTTTACTTATTGACCCTGGAAGTATTTCTACTGAAAGTCAGATAGTTAAGAAATTGGTTTCTGTGCTCTGGAGTCGTGGCCGTGCTGGAGAGCCGCTCATGGGGGGCAACTGGTGGCCTCGGTAGGGCGTGAAGGGCGAACCGAAACGCCCCCCTTCCCATGAGGTTTTAGTCGCCCCCACACCCCCGGCTCATACCTGCTGTCCACAAGGCTCCCATGCGGCCACCATCTTTCTTTCCAGGGAGGAAAGGGCGAATGGGGCAACACCCTTTCCCCTCCGGGCAGACATGATGACCTGGATTAATGCATAGTCCTTTCACTTTTCTGCTCCAAGCTGCTGGGTTCTGCATTAAGTCCTTGTGCTTCTGGGGCTGTGGCCGTGCTGGAGAAAAAAAACCTCATAGAATTTTGTATGAAGTAAGACAATATATAGTACCCTTAATACATTAGCCATGCTTAATACTGTTGCTTAATACTGTTGCTTCTTTAAATATCTAAAATATCACTGATTATAAAACACTCTGTAAGGAAAGGAGGAATTAACTTTCAAACAGTCTATGTAAATAAGGAAAGCTGGTGATTTAGAAATATAGAACAGACCAAAAAGAGTAGGATAAAAGAAAGATTCCAAGGAAAAACTTTACTCTTTAGTTTTATTTTGCCCAGATATAGACCTTCAGATAGAAATTGGCCTGAAATCTGCAGTTCTTTTCAGCAAGCTTTTGGTTTCCTGAAACTTCTGCTATATTAAATAGGACTAGTTTGGATGTAAGGCAAAGAACATCTGTCCCTCAAATTTCAATATTAATTCACAAAGTCCAACGTGAAGTCAGATGACCAAAATCTGCTTCTTTGTGCCTCTTTGTGTAGTCTTCCACATTTCTGCCTTGGATGTTGGGACAAAAGTTGACTAAAAAGAGCTCAGATTGGTGTGGGCCCTGAGGAAGAGAATAAAGTAGCCCTTGTACACAGGTAGCTTTGTTTCAAGTCCTAGGTCTGTCTCTAATCTAGACAAAGGAATTGACCACTATTGTGCTTGGTGCTAGCTCACTGATGTATGACTTAAAGATGCTGAAGTCAGTTGCACAGCGGTAGGGCGTTTGCCTTGCACGCAGCCAACATGGCCGACCCAAGTTCGATTCCTCTGCTCCTCTCGGAGAGCCCGGCAAGCTACCGAGAGTATCTCGCCCGCAAGGCAGAGCCTGGCAAGCTACCCATGACGTATTCGATATGCCAGACACAGTAACAACAAAGTCTCCGATGGAGACGTTACTGGGCCCACTCAAGCAAAACGATGATCAATGGGAGGGCCTTTACTTTACTTACTTTACTTTCTAATTTGGAATACCCTATGTACCTTCATGAGAGAAGAGAAAGACTGGAGTGGATTGAAAAAAAAGTCTTAGAATTTCAATATCTTAATGAGACCAAATCACAAATCTTTTTATTCAGAGATACTTGGAAGATGTGAGATAAATATATCCTTAACCAAATATATTTGGTCTCTGCTTTTTCTCCTGGTGCCTTTTCCCTCTAGCATTTTTTTCTCTTTATTTTAACACCTTTATATGTCTGCAGAAGTTTCAGATTGTCTGAAAGTTTCCAGGTGTAGTTTCTTTTACAACTTTGGTAGAACAAATCATCTCAGGAGGTTGCCATGAGAACCTTTGGTCTGAACATCCATCAAACTATTTATAACCATCAAAAAGGTATTACACTCTTTGCCCTTCCATCAAACCATTTACCACAAAGCAGCCTGCGGCTTCTCTCACCAGGGGGCCTCAGTGAAGCAAAGGGATGAAGGGTGAGCAGTAGGGCTGGGGGAGTAGGAGTTGTGGGAGCATGATTGGACTGCTTAGCTTTGCCTCAAGAGGCTGGTCCTTTAGCAGCAGAGACTTCTTTCCTCTCCAGGGAAGTTCCTGACTGATTCTCCGAGCTGCATTCAGGTAGATGGAAACACAGCAGAAAACCTGGGGCTAGACCTGACCACAGGGTTTTACATCTTAAAGGTCAACTGGCCAAGGTCTTTATTAGGCCTTTCACAACTAACTATATCCTGAATCTAGGGGATTCCCAATGGGCATGAGATACTTTGGGCAGAAATAAAATTATTGCTCTACCTTTTGCTCTCAGCTCTGAAAGCTCCCAGCTTGCTCACCAAACGGCTGCATTCTGTGTTTGCTGACGCAGAAGAATAGCACTTTCCTATAACATACCACCAGATGGTAATTGGATTCTAATAATAGCATGAAATACCGAGAATTCCCACTGCTTGGCTGGGTTTTAACTGATGTGACAGCAGAGAGCAGCCCCTCCACTGTGTGCCTGTGCTGGAAATGAGCTCTGGGGAACTGGGCCTCGTAAGCACTATTAGAAATACTGGGCCAGGGGTAGTTCCTCCTGTGTTGCTGGCTATGAAATGTTCTCAGTCTACTAGTGACTCTGGAAAGAGTGCCTGCCATGGTTTCAGTGATTCTAGATGATGTACACATCATGGTTTCAGAACCCCCTTGGAGAGTTTGGCTTCTGTGGGTGAAGCTGACTTGACTGTTTTTCTGCCTTTGCAGTTCAACAGTAGGGACCATTCTCTAGAAGCAAGGTTTTAGGCTCAGGAAGGTCCCAGTTTCTTTATTTTCCAACACAATTGGATTACATAATAACCACCTGGTGATTTCCAGGAAGGACCCTGCCATGATATAAAATTCTTGGGTGGCATTGTATTTTTTGAAGGATGATAATTTCTGGAAATATGGGAACTATTATCAGGAGCAGGGTAATATGCAACCTGCAACACCTCTCAATGTATCTATTACGAGGAAGATTTTGTTGAGGAAAGCTGCTTGGTCCTGAGAAATCTGTAGTTTTCTGAACAAAATTGGTCAGGTGGTCAATGAAAACTTTCTTTTTATAATACCATTTTTTAAAATATTCCCATGATGCCAATCCAGTGGGGTACGGTCCACCTTCTGAGGAATTAATCACTCTAAATATGTCAAGATAGTTAAAATTATTTTTATTTAATCCAACAATATCATTTGCTCACAGTACTCTAGGAGATTAAAAAAAAACAAATAAATCAAAAGTCCTAGGATAAACCTAACTTGACCTAAAATCCTCTAGAACTTTATTCTTAGATGGAGAGAAACACAAGAATAAGATGAGTGAGAAATCCAAAATCATGGAATGAAGTGGCATAAAAAAATCAGGATTGACATCTGACACACAACTTATATTCATAATTTTATTCACAATTCAATGAAGGAAGATTTCCCAGAGTCAGTAGTGTTTTAATTAATCCTTGAAAGATGACTGTAAGGTGAAGAGCAAGAATTGGACAAGCTTGCTTAACCTTCGTCAGAAGGTGCTATCCTAGACTCATGTGAAAAAACAGTGGTTAGCATATAACCTGTGCACCTTAAACTTGGCTAGCTGGATATTTAAATGCTGGCATTATTTTAGAAAATATTTGAAGGGCTCAAAGCATCAGAGTCTAGATTCAGTGTGAAACTGGACTGGCTCTTCAAGCTCATGTTCTTGTTGAACACATATCTCACTTGCATGTCTTTATGTCTCTTTGCTTTTTCCACCTGGGAGAAGCCTGTATTCTCTCTTGAACATATACTTCTTTCTTTCCCCTCACATCTTTATAAGAAATTTCAGTCAATAAAACTGTTTTGCTTCACTAAAAACAAAAAAGAGAAGAAAATGGTTGAAATTATAAAGGTGAACGTTTATAGAGATGTAAGAAATAAATGTCTGTAATACCTGTAGATTAAGAATCTCAGACACAGGGAGCAACGATAATTGTTGGGAAAAAGTTAAAAAAATAAAGGAGAGAGCTCAGTGGGCTAGAACACATGATTTGTTTGAAGGGAACCTGAATTTGATCCCTGGCACTACTTGGCCTTGAACATTTTTAGGATGTTACAGAGTCAGGAATAGCCCTTGAGCACTGCTAGGTGTGTTTCCCTACCCCCAAGTTTCAAATATGTAATTCATAAGGGTCTCTTGTCAAGCTGAAATCAAGCACTGAATACAGATTTACCAATACACTCAAACTCTGTAGTTGGTAAAGCTAAACCTCTTCTCTCAGGCATTTGATTTGAGAATAATGGATTAAAATTAGTGTCTAAACTTCAAGACCCTCTGATAATTATTGACATAAACTAGATGCATTACAATGGTGGTTTTAGCTCCTGAGATTGCCTCCAAATTTTCTTACTGTTTCTGCCCCTCCCCCCTCGCCTTTGGTAAGTAGGGATATCAGAAGCATTTATACTCAAGACAAAGTCTTTGATTAAACTTGGAGGATCAAACACAAAGTCTGGGCCACCAGTAATGTAATCCAAGGCAGGAAGTGCTCCTAAAATGGATTCTAAGGAAGATCATTCCAATATGCCTCAAACACACTGAAAACAGCTGCACCAATTAAAAGGCAATTAAATGTGTAATAAATGGAAATGCTACAAAATCATTATGAGAAAAAGTCTAAATGGAAATTGCCGGGGTATACTTACTAAGTGAGAAATGTGTGCCAAAATGAAGGTTCCCCGAGTTTTAGCTGGTGTGCTGCTCCCCAATACCAGCAAGCATCTCTATAAACAAGAGCTCAAATAGCTCTTCTCAGAGCCTGGAAGAGTATGGGTAATTTCTGCTACCCTCCTGCATGGGAGAGAAGGAATCCAAGGTACATAGATGGGGGTCTGTGAGGAGTTGAGGGGGACAGTGAGGGAAGATTGCTTGGCAGAGTTGTCTTGAATTTGAATCTGAGCATTAAACAGTATGAGGATGGGTAGGCTGCATCAGCACAAGAAAGATGGTCTTTTGCATCAGTAAAAAAGAGCTAATAAGGAATATCGCAGACTGTAGCAATCAAGTGTTGTCCTTTTGCATAAGTGCCATTCCATCTTTTCTGATTTCATGTCACTAAATAGTCCAGGAAAAAGATACTCAGATGAAAACTTTACCTATCATACACTTCATCATACACTTCTGTATTTCAGGCTGAGCTTGGGTATCAGATAATAGGAAAGATTACTAAGGTTCAGGCAGAGAAAAAGTCGCTGTATATCATGGGATAAAGAGTTTGTTATAGGAATTAAACTGAACTCTGCTATGAGATGATCTGCAGTGATGAAGGTCCAGGAGGGAGGCTATTGGAAGGTCAGAGGAGTCAATATTCATTGTGTCTGAGAAACCAAGAAGGTCTGGCTTTCAAGTGAGACTTTGAAAAAGAGAAGGTACATGGAAGAAAATGTAAGCAAAACCCTCCACGATATTGAAGCTAAAGGTATCCTTAAGGATGAAATGCCACTGACCTAGCAAAGTGGAAGCAAAGATAAACAAATGGGACTACATTAAATTAAGATGCTTCTGCATCTCAATAGAAACAGTGAGACAGCCTATGGAATGGGAAATGCTATTCACCCAATGCCCTTCTGATAAAGGGTTAATATCAAAGACCCGAGTTCGATTCCTCCGCCCCTCTCGGAGAGCCCGGCAAGCTACCGAGAGTATTCAATATGCCAGACACAGTAACAACAAAGTCTCCAATGGAGACGTTACTGGGCCCGCTCGAGCAAATCGACGATCAACGGGAGGGCCTTTACCTTTACCTTTATCAAAGATATACAAGTCACTGGTTGAAATTTACAAGAAAAAAACATCCAATCCCATCAAAAAATGGGAGAAGAAATGAACAGAAACATTCTCAAAGAAGAAATTCAAATGGCCAAAAGGCATATAAAAATGCTCTTCATTAGGGAGATGCAAATCAAAACAACAGTGAAATATCATCTCATACCACAGCGACTAGCACACATCCAAAAGAAAAAGAACAATCAGTGCTGGCACAGATGCCGGGAGAAAGGGATCTTATTCACTGCTGGTAGGAATGATGACTGATCCAGACTTTTTGGAAAATGATATGGACATTTCTCTAGAAACTAGAAATTTAGCTCCCATTGACCCAGCAATACCACTTCTGGGAATATACACTGGGGGCCCCAAAACAGACACAGTAGAAATACCACCTACACTCCTATGTTCTTTATAACACTATTTACAATAGCCAGAATCTGGAAACAACCTGAGTTACTGGGAAAAGATGTATAGATAAAGAAACTATGGTATATCTACACAATGGAATACTATGCAGCTATTAGAAAAAATGAAATCATGAAATTTGCCTGTATGGATGGATATGGAGAGTATCATGCTGAGTGAAAGGAGTCAGAAGGAGAGGGACAGACATAGAATGACTGCATTTATTTGTGGTGTATAAAAAAATAATCAAAGGCCAGGGGAAAAAAGGGCCAGGGGATCCTGTCAGTGGTTGAAATGTACCACAAGTTTGTGTGGGGCAAGTGTAGATAAGATAGAGAGTAACTAGTATTACAATAACAGTTAGAAATGATCGCCTGGACAAGAACTGAGTGTTAAAAGGTAAAGGGATATACATAATAACCTTTCAGTATCTATATTACGAGTCACAATGCCCAAAAGGGGAGAGAGATACAGAGAGAGACAGACAAAGACAGAGAGAGACAGAAAGACAGAGAGACAGAGAGAGAAGAAAAGTACCTATTATACAGGGGAATGATGGGAGGATGGGAGAGAAAGTAGGGACACTGGTGCTAGGAAATGTACCCTGATGGAGGGATGAAAGGGTGATGGAACACTGAATGACTGAGACCTAATCATGAACAGCTTTTAAAGGTCTCACAGTTATTCAATAAAATAAATCTTTTAAAAAATTTTTATAAGTTTATTTTTGAATCACTGTGAGAACAGTTACAAAGCTTTTTACAACCATTCCTTCACTTTTTCCACCACCAAAAACCGCAGTATACCCCCCATCCCACTCCTTGCCCTTCCTGTGTAGCAGATAATTTCCACATTACTCTCTCTTTCTACTTTCATTACATTCAATATTCCAGTCCCACCATTATTATTTGGAGTTTTCCCCCAATACTTAGACCTGCCAGAAAGGCAACATTAGACAATTTATTTTCTATTGCTGATTATGAATAGCATATGATTTCACACGGCCACGACAGCCGAGATCTAGGAATTCTGAAATTTTAATAATTAAATCTGGAGAGATTTCTGCCAAAAGCCTCTGGGTTCTGAGATTTATTCGTGTGTCTCTGGGATCATGACCATTAAGAAGCTTAAGAAGCAGGCAGCAGGGCCGTCCATAAGCGGCATCTCGGGGTCTCGTTGGGGGCAGGGAAGGAGCAATAAAATAAATCTTAAACCAAAAAAAAAGAAAGAAAAAGAGAGAGTCACTGGTTTATGGGCAGATGGACATCTGTGGGTTTTTCTTGCATGGTATAGGGAGCAATCTGGAGTCATCTTTGATCAGCAAGTCAGGAGGAGGACTAAAGATACAGGGAAGCAGAGTGAGGATGTGCTGTAATCCAGTGACACAACAGCATCCATAAGCCACATCTAATGTTGCTGAGATTCAGCCAATAACAGATGTTGCTCCAGCTGGCCTTCTAGGTACCATGCAAGTTGTTCTTTTGATCAACTCTCAGCCAGAACACAGAAGGGAGTAGGGATGTGAGCAGAGACCTTAGTGGGGTTGGCACAGGACAAACTATATCTCATAATAGTAGTGATGAATGCACTGATCTAGTTTGCAGCTGAGACTTCCTGGTGGGTTCAGGGTTATGGATAAGTGGAGAAAGAAAAGAACAACAAAGACTCAGAGCCAGATCCAAGTGAAGGAGCCA
Organism: Sorex fumeus; assembly: GCF_029834395.1. Taxonomy (NCBI): domain Eukaryota; kingdom Metazoa; phylum Chordata; class Mammalia; order Eulipotyphla; family Soricidae; genus Sorex; species Sorex fumeus. The sequence continues at coordinate 70,702,095 of NW_026606155.1, read as the reverse complement.
AACATGAGAAAATTGGGTGTCTGAACAAGACCTTTTCTGGAAAAATAGAAGTGTCTCTGGTTTAAGTTTTACCAAACGAGAGACTTTTGTTAGAGTCCTACGTAAAGGATTTGTGTTAGACTATTTGTAACCTAATCTCTATAATCAGAATGACTCTTTGTCAAAGCACCAGAACAGGGGCCATCATGAAGAGTTAGCTAGAGCCACCTGACGTGGCTCGTTAAGTATTTCAGGATATTATGTTGAATGAACTCATTCAGAAAGAAAGGGATTGATACAGAATGATCTTTCTCATGAACTGTCCATGGTCTTCCCATTGTTCATCGATTTGCTCAAGTGGGCCCAGTAATGTCTCCATTTTGAGACATGTTGTTACTGTGTTTGGCATGATAGCACAGTGGTAGGGTGTTTGCCTTGCGTGCAGCCAGCCTGGTTGAGCCGGTTTTGATTCCTCTGCCCCTCTTGGAGAGCCCAGCAAGCTACCAAGAGTATGTTGCCCGCATGGCAAAGCCTGGCAAGCTACCCTGGCAAGCTACCCGTGACGTATCTTTTTCATAGGTGGCATTTAAAGTTACACAGCAAGAGAGGAACAAGGACCAAAGGCAACAGAATTGGAGAGTTGGTCCCCATAACTGAGTGTGGGAGTGCATAGGGGGTGGGGTATTGAAAGGGAGGGTCCTTTGAGAACTTGGTGGAGGGAAGCAGGTACACTGGTGATGAGTATAGTATTGAAATGATGTGTGCACAGAACCATCATGATTTTAATGTAAGTCACATATCTCAATAAAGATAAAACATTAAAAATAAGTAAGTAATGTGAGGTATCTCATAACAGAAGTTGCTTTCTATCTCAAATTTCAGAATGTCAATAATAGGCAGTGCTTTATAAGGATTCATTCATATTTGGGGTGAACAAGTCTCACAATGGAGACATTACTGGAGCCCTCTTGAGCAAATTGATGAACAATGGGAGGACAGTGCTACAGTGTCTTGTTTATGTCAATGTAGGGAGGTAGATAAAGAATTACATATATATTAAGAAATCTATTGACAAATAAAATTTATATGTTTATCAGTACCCACTTCTTTCTATATCAAGTATTAATTATTGACTCAGCTGATTATGCTTTGATATGAAAATAAAACTTGCCCTTGAGTGAATTAAGAAACATTTTTGTAAGGGCTATTTGAACCCTGCAGGTAGTAAATTAGAATGCCAGACTCACATGAAGGTGAGTTAATGACAAATGGTAATGGGAACTTTTATAAAATTTCCAGTCAAAATCCATATCAAGAAGGATAGTGTCCTCATCTTCCTTTGCTGGTGAGGTGATTCTTTAGGTTTTGTGTCTTTTTTTTAGCTGGTAGGCCTTTGAGGGACCTGAACTTTAACTAAAGGTGTTTTTTTCTGTCCCCAATACCTGTAGCAACTGGGCTTCTTGTGTATGAAATAGGCACCTATTACACCTCAGCTGTAGTGGCCTGTTGGTATTTTCCTCCTTTGTCCAGAATTTATTTATGCATTTAATAAGGACTTGATATACTTTATGCTGTATTTCTGCGTATTTTGTATGAATTACTCAGTGGCTTTGGAATTCCAAATTTATGAAAAATAAAGCTGCCTAGAAGTTCATTAAAATTCCTTTTGGCAGACACTGTTCTACACTCTGAAGCACCATCTAATAACCTAATACTCATATTCTAAGGAAAACAAATATGAGGAAGAAATATTTCCTTTACCATAATATAGAAGAACATATGGAGAATCATTTCAGAACCACAACCTCAGGGTTGACTTGGAAACTCAGCTCCAACAGTAAGCAACACAAAAACAAAAATAAACCAAATGGGACTAGGTTAAACTAAAAATCTTTTATAGAACAGGAGAAAATACCACAAAAATAAAATAGGTAGCCCAGAAGTTAGGAGAATATGTTTATATATGATATATCTGGCAAGGATAAATATCCAAAATATACAAAAAATCCTCACACAACAAACAAACCACAGCAAAAGAATAAGAAATTCAATCAAAGGGGGAAAATTTATGATGAAATTCTTCTTCAAAGAAGGACACTTTCTGGATCACACATATGATCCACAGAAATATGAAAAGAAATGCTCATCATCCCCTATGAGGGAAATACAAATTAAAACCACAAGAGTGGTCACCGACTTAAGTGAGAAGAGCCTATATAAAAAAGATTAGAAATAAGTGCTGGTAAGGATGTGGAGAAAAAGACAGGTCATTACACTGTTTGTGAGAATGTAAATTGGTGTAGTCTTTCTTTTCAGAACAATGCAAGAAAAAAGAGAGGATTAGAAAAGATTCTCTCTCATTATCCTTTTAAGGAACAAACACTGTTACACTCAGATCTCTAACTTCTGGTCTCCAGAGCTATAAAATAATACATTTTCTTTTCTTACGCAAAACAAAATAAAATTTAAAAAAATAGAACTAGAAGAAGGAGGAAAAGTGTCAGGGCTTAGAATACCTACCTTGCAAGTTTATGTTCACAGGCTGAAATCACTAGTGGCTGACATTACACAAGCTATTCTTGGAACTGAAAGCCATTTATGATAACACCAAAGTAGGTGTTTGTAAGTACCACAAAAGGGCATCACCTCCGCTGACCACCATGGCTAAAAGATGTGCAAGCATGCTAGACAGGAAATGCAATCTCTGGTGAGCATGCATATGTACACTTTAGGTTACATAATAACCAATATTCTGTGCCTCTACTAAGAGTATGAGCACTGGTTAGCATGTATAAGCACAACTAAATGAACGCAAACCTCTGTGAGCACTGAAGTTGAGTGTGCAGTCACCACAATCTGATTTGCACACCACAACAAGAATGCACAAGACTCACAGCAAGTTATGTGTGCAACTCCTGGCCATCACAACATCAACAAATATCAACATCAGTGAAGGGATGGACAGGGGGAGGTTGGGAAAGGGGAGATATACTGGGGATATTGGTGGTGGGTAATGTGCACTTGTGGAGGGATGGGTGTTTGATCATTGTGTGATTGTAACCCAAACATAAAAGCTTGTAAGTATCTCATGGCGATTCAATAAAATTAATAAAAAATAAAGAATAGTAATGGTGATTATGATAAATCCCAGTTAGCCAAACAACAAAAGAAGGGAAAAAAAGTTCATCTCTCAAAATGCCATTCTTAGAGATCACAATGAAACCATCAATACAAAGATATCCTCAGAGTGCAATGCATGTCATCACTGCTCAGAGAATATGATTTCTGCCTGCGTATGTGTGAACTCCAGTCTTTCTTTCTTCATGAGTTTTCTCTCTGATGGCTGTTTCATGTACATTGTACCTGTTGAGTATAGTCTAAAAATGAAAAGTGAGCAAAAATAACTTGGTTATTATTTTGTGAGAATCGAAATATTATTTCTGCAAGGGGGGTTCCTTGTGTCTTATTCTCCTGGATTGTGGGGACAGGACATATACTCACCCTTCCCATTATCCTAAATAAATTATACCAGCAGAGTTCTTTGAAATCATGAAAAGAGAGTAGTTTGCTCTTGAGCTTTCTATGAGTATATTGGTGTAAAACCTAGTCATCACCAATGCCTTTGAAAAAAATGGACCCGCTGTCTCTTGGTTTTGAAGTCTTGGTTTTGAAGTTTCAAAATTTGTGGTTTTGAAGTTCCAGATTAATGATGTGTGGCGTGATGAAGAAAGGCTTGTGGGAATTCCTGGATCAAGCACGCCATCTGCTATTTTCTCTGGGTGCACTCAGGATCATTCACGTCCACAAGTCATTGTCCCATTTTAGACTGAGAACCAGTTAGTACTGTGAATAAAGGATCAGCAGTGGAAAGTCAACATTTTTCCCTACTCCTGGCTGGAAGCATTTAAGTGAAAAATTTGACAGACTCTTTCTTTTCATTTATTCAGATGCTTCATCTGTGAGAGGAATAAGCTTCTTTTGGCAGAGATAGAGAATAGAAGTAGAAGCTAAATTTATTCATTCAATAAGTACTTGTTTTGCAGCTTCTGTGTCTGTGTTCAAATAGATTAGAAAATCAGGCCCACCTTCAGCAGAAGCTTGACCAAATAGCATTTTTTGTTAAAGGTGACCGGCAGATAGAAGCCCCTTTGGTAAGTAGAATAGAGGTGATTCCCACTAGGCACCAAGAATTCCCAGGGAATGGACTTTTTTATCTGAGCACAATTGAGAGAGGTGAAGGGGTTAAAGAGAGGGCCCACAGAAGCTGCTCTAGTCTTCCAGAAGACCATCCTAATGCAATAGTCAAAGTACTAAACTCAGGTACAATAAAAATCACAATATCATTCATTACCTGGAAGCTTAAATTAGTCAGGTCTTCATGAAGTTAGAGAACATATACAAAAAAATAATTCTGAGTGCTATTTTATACTTTTTAGTTTTAAATTTAATCAGTCTCATATCTTTTTTGGGGGGCAGTGGTCACACCCAGCAATATTCAGGGCTTACTCCTGCTTTGTACTCTGGGATCATTCCTGGTAAGACTTGGGATACAACATGGGGTGCCAAGGTTTGAAACTGGGTCATCCATATGTAAGGTACTATATTATCTGGTACCTTCATTTCTTTTATAATTTTGCATCCATAGATGAATGATTGGTGGGTTAGTAGACTCTGATATAGACTCTGATCATCTTGGACCTTATATAGCTGGACATCTTGACACCATTCCAATACCACCTTCTATTCTCCTAAAAGGAGATGCAAAGATGTAAAGAATTCTAACGATTTCCGTTGTTATTCAGCCAATAGTAGGTATTATCATAACATTTTTAGCTAAAGCCCTCCATATAGAAACTTTCTAGAATACTATATTCTCTTCCTAACAAAGGGATACTTGTGAGTACAGGTAATGTTAGATTAACTTACGTGAATAGGGTATGAGTTTCATGAGACCAAGGACAGTATCTATTGCATTTACTACTGGATCTCCATGGCTGTGTTTTCCAGTGCCTGGAAAGTAACGAATGCTCAATAAATATGTGTTAACTAATTGAATTAATAAATGAGTGAATGGGTGAATGAGGAGGGAGGAGTGTCTCAGGAAAGTATATTGCAGAGAAGTTAGACATTTCAGTCAAGAGGACTGTATCCCTGAAAAACGCAAATTAAAGCCATGTGAGAGATCACATCACATTAATGAGACTGACATATATTTGCTGAAGATTTGAAACAACAAATGTTGTGAAGATACAGAGCTGAAGAAGCTCTTGTTACATCCGTTGTGGCAATGTAACTTGAATCTGCCTCTGTGAAAGATGGTGAATTCTATCATATGATCCTGGGACACTACTTCTAGGCACTGGTGGGTATAGAAACACTAGTTTGAGAAGATATTTGCACCCTTAGGGTTCATTATTATATAGCACTGTCCTCCTGTTGTTACTCGTTTTGCTTGAGCAGACGCCAGTAATGTCTCCATTGTGAGACTTGTTACTGTTTCTGGCATATCGAATATGCCATGGGGAGCTTGCCAGGCTCTGCCGTGCAGGTGGGATACTCTCGGTAGCTTGTTGGGCCCTCCGAGAGGGACGAAGGAATCGAACCCAGGTTGGCCATGTGCAAGGCAAACAACCTACCTGCTGTGCTATCGCTCCAGCCTATGGGTGGGTGGGTTCAAAGTAGTATTATTCACACTAGACAAAACATGGAACTAACCTATGTGACCATAAATAGAAAACATGATAGAATCTGGAGAGTTTGCACAGTGGATAGGGTACTTGCCTTGCATGTGGCTGGTCTAGGTTCGGTCTCCGGCATCCATATGGTCCCCAGAACACTGGCAGGAGTCATTCCTGAGTGCAGAGCCAATACCTTAACATCGCTAGTTGTGGCCCAACCTCTTCCCCCAGTGAGATGACATGATAAAGACACTGTTGCTTATATGTTCAGTGGAATACTATTCTGCCATTAAAAAAGGTTATGAAACCCAATCATGAACAATCTTGTAACTGTGACTCGATTAAAAAATATATTTAAGGTTCTGGAGCAATAGCACAGTGGGTAGGGAGTTTGCCTTGCACGTGGCCAACCCAGGTTCAATTCCCAGCATCTCATATGGTCACCTGAGCACTGCCAGGAGCAATTCCTGAGTGCAGAGCCAGGAGTAACCCCTGTGTATCGTTCATCAGGTGTTATCAAAAAATAAATATATATATATATAATTTAAAAAGTTGAGCTGTGCCATTTGGGTCAAAATGGATGCATATAGAGATGATCGTATTGAATTAAATAAAAATTAAAAGATAATTATTAGATAGTAGATTATGAATTACTAAACAAATTGGCAACAACAAAATATCTCCTGTTTAGTACAAACAATGGTGGTTACCAGAGGGAAAGGGGTTCGTGGATGGAAGAATGAATGCAGGAGGCCATTTTATGGTGGTGGGGTATTAGTGGATTCTTGGTACAAATCCTATACAAATATTGGTGTAAAAATGTACCCCTGAAGTTCTCTATGTAAAGTAATGATAAATCAATCTTTTAATTGGAAAAAGTATCCTTCTGCAAGTAGGTCTTTAGGGACAAAATCATTCATGGGACCCTTGGAAGGATACGGATATGCTGCCTGCAAATGACCAATGAGTTCTTCTAGGTCCTTAAGACCTGAAGTGGCTGAACATAATATCAGGCACCAATGCCCATGAACATTAAGAAAGATAAACAAATAAGTTTGTTAAGAAGAAAAAAGAAGACTATGGAAGATTGTCAATTCAGCTTCCTGTAATGTCATTAGCTTCATCAACTGTGCTGGCAGGAGTACTATGCCATCACCAGACAAAACATCTTACAGGTCAACACTCTGAATTGTTGTGCTGAATACTGCAGAAGGAAAAGTAACTGACAGGAGAGTCTCTGCTTGGGAAGCTCTGAGAGTCCAGCTGTTCTCCTTGACATAGACAATAAACAACGTATGCAATGTATGTATGCACTTCCTCTTCCACTTTAAGTGTATCACCATAGGGGGGATGCTGGGACCCATGGGGATGGATGACGGGCACTGGTGGAGGGATGGGCACTTGATCATTGTATAACTGAAACCCAAGCACAAAATTTGTAAGCCTATAACTGTACCTCATGGTTTTTCACTAATAAAAAAAGAAAAAAAAAGTGTATCACCATAATTTAATAAATCAAATGAATATAATTTATATCACCGTATCACTCTCATCCCATTATTCGTTTATATACTCTAGTGGTTGCCAGTAACATCTCTATTCTTTCCAGTCCTGAGATTTTAGCAGCATCTCCTTACTCGTCTTTCCTAATGATTGGGGGCTCATTCAGTGTCAGGAGAATGAGACCTGTTACAGTTACTGGTTTTGGCAAATTGAATTCATCACAGGGAGCTTACCAGGCTCTTCACGAGCGGGCAGGATACTCTCCATAGCTTGCCAGGCTCTCCGAGAGGCATATATATATTTTTAATATTTTTATATAAGATATTTTTCTATAAAATATTTTTAATATTTTTATTTTATTAATATTTTATTATAGAATATATATCATATATACATATATTACTATTATATATTATATATGTATATATATTATTTGTTGCCTACTGTATGAACTCCATCAAACATGGTATGCTAATTATGGAAAATGGGTATGAAGTGTCTTTTGTGGCCATGCGGTCCGGAAAGCGGACAGGAGTGTGGTGGCGGTTGGGTAGTGGAGGTCGGCTGCCAGGGCTGGGTCCTTTGGGGCGGGGAGGGCTCTCACCCACCCCACTCTGGGGAGCCCCGAGTAAAAACAGCCTGGCACAGAGTCCCAAATATAATTTACAGGCATAAAATGATATAACAATATAAGCACAAGAAAAACATATAAATATATAGTTTCCTCTCCCCCCCCCCAACTAATAGGACTGTTTTTCAGCAATAGAGATGAGAGAGAGGTGACTTAGAGAGAAGGAGTGTAGAGAGAATAAGGGTGTCTAATAGATGAGGAGTTAGAAAACCAGTTCTCAATAAAACTTGCCCAGTCATAAAAATCCTTTAAGTTGGGTGCTTTGAAATATCCCCATTAACCAAGAAGATAAAGTGCTTACAGATGTTCAACCAGTCTAAGCAGTTGATTAGCAGAACATCTAAATGTCTCCATTATGAAAAGAGATACTTTCTCATTCAGAAGGAATAATGAGCTGTTTCCTATTGATTATGTGAGAAGGAGACTAGGGGACTTCTACATTTTCCCCTCTTTGATCTTATTGTGAATTTAAAATTTAAATGTTAAAATAAAAAGTAATAGAAGTTAAGTGTTAAAAGGTAAAGAGAGGTCCACCCCATTCCAGCCATGCCAGGGATTTCTGCTGACCTCCCATAAGTTCTCATTACCATATTCTCTGTATTTCATGTAATTTGACACATTTCCCCAAGTCCTATCATCAATTTTAACTAAACTGGTTTAAGGTCACCATGACCACCAAATTTACCAAATACAAAATCCCTTATTTTTCTTTTTTGAACCTCTCTACAGAATTGTTCATTCAAATTCTTTCTCTTAACTTTCTCAAATATGTTCTTTTTCTGATTTGAGAAAAATAAAATAAAAACACAAAGGAATCTACTTTTGGTGGTGGTGGTTGTGGTGGTGGTGTGTAGCTTTGGGCCACACTCAGTGGTGCTCAGGGGACACTCCTGGTTCTGTCCTCAGGGCTCACCCTGGTGATGCTCGGGGCAAACATATACTGTGCAGGAGGTTGAACTTGTTACATAGCATGCAAGGCAGAAAGGATCTGTCATATCAAAGTTTATGCTTTCTCCCTTAGGTGAGCTCCCTTAGGTGAGATACTAGTATATCAGACTTTATTGCTCAGGGTAGCCTGAGACTACTAATGACTACTTGATGCAGATTTATAAAGCCCATCTTATTTATTTTATTTGGAGGTTTGAGGTTTACAACGTGTGCTCAGGAGCCATTACTGTCTCTAGGTTCAGGAAAGATCCCTGTCAGTGTTCAGGGAACCATATGTAGTGATAGGGTTTCAAACTGTGAGATAAAAGGTAAGTGCCTTTACCCCTGTTCTCTCCCTCTGTCACCTATCTCACTTATCTTAATTCAGAACATCTCTGAAGGATTATCCTGTGGCATTGGTTGAATTTTTTGCTGAAACTGCATCACAGTTCAATTTCTTTCTTTACCCAATCCTAATGGGCTGGAGTGATAGCACAGCAGATAGGGCGTTTGCCTTGCATGCAGCCGACCCGGGTTCGATTCCTCTGTCCCTCTTGGAGAGCCCAGAAAGTTATCGAGAGCCTGGCAAGCTCCCTGTGGCATATTCAATATGCCCAAAACAGTAACAACAGGTCTCACAATGGAGACATTACTGGTGCCCGCTCGAGCAAATTGAGAACAATGGGAGGACAGTGCTACAATGCTACACAATCCTACTTCTCTTTCTCCTTTAAAGGCACAATTCTCTCCCTCCAGGATATATTCCCAGTTGTGGTGACTGAACCCAGGTCAGCCATGTGCAAGCAGGTGTCCTGCCTGTTGGACTATCTCTCTGGCCCCTGGAGTTGTGTTTTTAATTGTGTGTGGTTAAGTGTTCTAAAATTCTCATTTGTATGCTTCTCCTTAACCATAAGGGCTTAAAATGTAAGAACTGTGCATGTGAAATCTTCAGTAGGTTTACATTTGAAGAAAAAACCAATCATGACCTTTTAGTAATTGAAACTTTTAAGACTATAATTAAAATTATGATGTAGTCCTGCTTGGTTAAAAAAATAAAGGTATAATTCTTCTTGAGCTGGAGAGATAGTAGAGTGGGTAAGGCAATTGCCTTGTATCCACTTGACCTGGGTTTGATCCCTGGCACACCATATGGTCCCCTAAGTCCTGCCAGGTGTGCTCCCTGAGAACAGAGTTAGGAATAAGCCCTGAGATTGCCAGGTGTGGCCCCAAAATTGAAAGAGAAACCCCCAGCTAACTGTAACCTATTTGCATAGCACAGCATACATCACGTCACCATTTCCCACTTCAGTACTTTCCCTTATGATCAAAGTTGTGCTCTATTTCCTAGACCCTTTTTAGAAAGAAGTACTTATTTCTCCAGCACCTAGAGTCAGTGATGAGAAACAACTTCCTTCTGAAGAAAATTAGTTATCCTAAGTCACACCTTTAGAATACTGGGAGCAGTCTGCATCCAATGACTGATCCATTTGTTTTTGGTAAAATGACTGATTTTCTCCTCTTTCGTGGCAAATCTCACTTCTAGAGATCTGGGAGTAGCTGAGGTCTTTGCTTGGATCACATCACAGCTCAACACCTCCCTCTCCCCAATCCTATCTATGTCCCCTTTTATAATAAATATCTTCTGTGTTAATTCTTATTTTATCTTTATTTTGGTGAATGCATCCAGCAGCATAACCCTATTTTTCTGAGACAGTTATTGTTCATGTTTTAGAAATTCAGCTCAGAGATCCCCAAATCTAGACCAACCCCGCAAATATCCCTCTTCTGGGCTGTGTTTTCCTTGGTGGGTGTTCTCATAACATTCTGTACATGAGTTTATAAGCTGCACTCAGAAACTCTGTTCATCTCTGCCAATGGTTCTCCTGAATAGAAATGTAGGTGTTACTTTTACTGTTTGTTGTTGCTACCTTATCATGCCAGGGTAGAGGAAAGAATACTGAAGTCTACTTCAAAGATTTTAATTCTAGTCTCTGCTGTCCTTGTAATTTTTCATGTACCCTTACCTCTCACTGTATCAATTTAGTAAAACAGAAACCTTCAGTGAAACAGAAATCTTCAGGCTTCCTCCTTTATCCATGAGCTCATTACAGTTGGGGAAACTCTAGGCAGGATTCCCTTGGGAGTGGTTAAGTGCCCTTTGCACTTAACAGTGCCCATCCCACCCTTCTTCAGGGTAGCCTGAGAGATTGTTTCCGGCAAGGAAAACAGTACAGAGAGCCAGTTTAGGTTTGGGTTCAGGGACACGCTAATATTAGCATAAGCCAGGGATCTTCTGAGGAAGCCTGCTTTAATTTTATAATCATATAATTAATTAAGCATATTTAAATATAATTAGCATCTATACTGCTGTAAGAGTTTGCCTATAAATAATCCTAAAGACAAAATTCTTCACTAGATTACACAACCCATTGTGGGTTTGGAAAATTATGATTCTGTATGTACACACTAAATCAAAGCAGTAAATTGGCATTATGATTTATATAACTGCCATTTATGCATTTGATTAGTCTGAGTCCATTCCCCAGGTACCTGTATAATAAAGTCTAATTGCTAAATTTTCAAGGTTTTTTGGAGTGTTTGGCAAAGTAAATTCATTTCTTAAAGTTCGGCTTAATGTGGTAATAAGGTATGACAACTTACTGAGCTCTACTATGGGGTAGGTTCTGTTTCGGTTGTTATTTCTTTAAGCTATTGCTCTACACAGTACATGACCCCTTTCAGACAGATGATGAAACAGTTTTTGCAGCTGGTTAGCATCATACAACTTACTTGGATTTGAAAGCCAAGAGACAGGTTTCTTCCTACCTTTGCATCAAGTCACTCCACACTGGTATCTATATTTGGCCTTTGTAGGAGTATGCACTCAAAAGATTTCCCACGTACTATGAATTAGAATTTTATTTATACTAAAAGTCTCTTGCTAAATATATACTAGTATATCAGACTTTATAACTAATAAACCGAACCATGGTTTGAACTCAGATCTCTCCAAACACTAGAGTCTGTCCCCCTGGGCTGGAAGTCACAGACTGAGGTCAGTACCCAGGGCTTTCTGGAAGGCTCTGCAACTCTCTGTTCTAAGGACTACCTTCCCTGGTGAAGTTCTGCCAACTCAAAATAGGAAGCTAAGTTCAGCCAGGGGCTATTCAGAATTCCCTTTCTTCTGTTTCAACTCTTGCCAAAAAGGAAAGTCAAATGGTGAAACTGTTAGAGAAAAACCAGAGAGACAAAGACAATCTGGCTCCTGTTTGTTCAGTATCCGTGAATAAACGCAAAGGAGTAACTGAATAAACCATTAGTTCCCAAATGCTTTGAGAAGCCCCACTGGAGAGCTCTTTTATTTGGCAGTGAGGAGAAGGACCCCATGGAAGCCTTAATCAACACCATCTAATTAAAGAGATGGAGTTTAATCTCTGGGCCAACTGTCCATCTGCTTCCCATTCCCGATCATTTAGTACACATTAAAAGTGAGCACAACATAAACTCAGAACAACCTCAGTGATGCATTACATTTCCAAGACAAGACAAGAAATGAACTTCAAAGAAGATAACATAATGGGCTGAGAGTCTTGCTAAAACCTGGCATGGACTAGTCAGGTATTGGGAAAAGGATCTGTAATAAATAACGACACTGAATTGTCTCTTGGCTATGATGATTTGCCAATGTGGGGCAGTGTATAATAACCTTAAATTTCCATTTTGCATCCATTTTTACCTTTCCATTGGGGGAAATTCCATCTTAGGTTTTACATTGTGATATTAAGTTGAGTGTTTCTTCACAGAGGATTGCCCTGCCACAGAGACGGGGGGATGGGGGGATGGGGGGATGGGGGTGGGAGGGATATTATCCATGGTGGTGGACAATGGGCACTGGTGGAGGGATGGGTATCTGATCATTGTATAATTGAAACCAAAGCACAAAAAATTGTAAATCTACAACTTTAAAAAAAATAAAATAAAATAAAGGGGAAAAAAAAAAAGTTGAGTGTTTCTTGCATTGTAACTGTGTCCTGAATTACTGGGTTGCTAATGATTGTCTCAAACTTTTAGAGTGACATCTTTCAAGGCCATCCCTTTATGTTACCATGGAGATGACATTTCCCAGAGCCTTTGTTTGTTTATTCTTTTAAGGGAGATGGGGAAGTAAGCATGCAGTGGGTAATGGCACAAGGTCATGTTCTGCTCATACCTAAAACAGAAACTAATACGTGTGGCTCCTGGAAAATCCACTGCCTCCTCAATCAAGGAAAGTTGTTTGCAATTGTGTCACCAAGAATAATGCAAGCAAAAAGGAAAATAAAGGAAAAGAAATCAAAGGAAAGCACTCTTCAACTAACCTAGGAGGATGTGGTCCAGGGAAGCATCTGTCCTTTGAGTACCTAAGTGGACATCTTAGCATCATTCACAGAATATAGAGAATTTACAAAGGGTGTATCATAGAGTAGAATAGAAAAAACTTTTTCTCCCACCCCCTGCTGCTCATAGGAGTTGATTCTCCTGTGAATCTCTGCTTCCTTAAGGAAGGATCTTTCCTGCTGACTACCTCAGATCTCTGACTTCATCTGCCTGAGCTGCCTTAACAAACTGTGACTCAAGGTACACAGACCGACAGTACACTTATCTTGCAGGTAGCTGACTCAGGTTCAATTCCTGGCATCCCATACAGTCTCCTGAGCATACCTAAATGCAGTGCCAGGAGTCAGCCCTGAGCATCACTGGGTAAAAAACAAAAAACCAAAGACAAAACCAAAAACAAACACAGAATGTGGCATAAACAACAGATAGTGGAAACTGAAAGTTCAAGACCAAGGTGCCAGCAGGCAGGTTTCTTGAGGAGGGCTCTCCTCCTCAGTTGCATATGACCAAATTCTCACTCTGTCCTTTAGTGGTGTTTCCTCTGTGCATGGAGATAGTCCTGGCAGGGGCTGAAGCAATGGTACATCAGGTAGGTGCTTGCCTTACAGATGACTGACCTGACTTCAATCCCCAGCAAGCCTCATGAGCCCTACCGGGAGGGATCCTTAAGTACAAAGCCAGGACAGATCCCAGACAGGTAGATGTGCCCCTCAAAAAAGGAAAGAGTCTGCTGTCTTGAGCTCTTCCTCAGACAACACTAATCATAGCAGATTAGAGCTCCACTCTCACTGTTTGACCCCTGTCAAGGCCTTATTTCCAGTATAGGCAAATTGAACTTCAACTATGAATTTTAGGAGCTACAGCTCAACTCATAACCTTGGTTCTCTATGACCACCCCGTGTGTATTTACTCTTTATTATATTCCATTCAGCCTTTTATTACTGTTCCTCCAAGGACGTAGTCCCTCTTAGATGGTTCTGTGTTCTCTCTCTCTCTCTCTCTCTCTCTCTCTCTCTCTCTCTCTCCCATCTTTCTGTCTCTTTCTCTACCTCGCTGTCTCTCTGTCTCTGTCTCTCTCGCTCCCCCCCATTCCCTGTTTCACTTTGTCTCACTCTGCTTATAAAGAAAAATAGTAAAAGAATGGCAAATGTCCAAAGTAATTGAAACTTCAGGTTTTGTCTTTAAGATTTAGCTGACGTGGGGCTAGAGTGATAGCACAGTGGGTAGGGTGTTTGCCTTGCACACGGCTGACCTGGGTTCAATTCTCAACATCCATATGGTCCTCTGAGCACTGCCAGGAGTAATTTCTGAGTGCAGAGGCAGAAGTAACCTCTGTGTATCACCGGGTGTGATCCAAAAAGAAAAAAAAATATTTAGCTTACATGGCTAGAATACCTTGGGACACTAGTGGAAGTGGACACTCAATTGATGAGTATGGTGTTGGAATGATGTTTGCATAAAAAGTTTAATTAGCAGTATTGGTATTATAAATCACAGACCTCCAAAAATGGTAACAAAAATTAAATAACTTCAAGGCAACTGGGTGTCTCGTGGTGCCAGTATCCCATTGCATCTTCCCTGAAAGTGAGGACCTAGGTGACCACATTTCTGTTAGAGCATCTCTTTCATCTCAGACCCATTTCATTGCTCTAGTATTTGAGGCCTTGATGTCCCACCAGACTTCTGAATCCCAGCTACTTGAAAGGCTAAGGAAACAGATGAGAGCTTTAGGAGTGAACAAGGTCTTAAAAGGCCTTAAAAATCCCAGCACAGAACGGGTACTTTGAGCTGAGTTTGGGGAGTTGGAGAAAGGCAATGAAATACCTGTGCTAAGAGGAGGCGGGAGAGGACCTCCAATGGAAATGGGAGACAATTTCCAGTGAGGAAGAACCTCAAGTGTTCAAGTAGGAAAAATGATGGGAAAGAAATTTATCCATCTGCTTCTCAACCTCTTCAGGTTGCTTTGCAAATGAAGTCCAGTGATTATTTTGGACATACTTGGGTAGCCAGAAGTTTCCAGCTAACAGAAGTCTCTTTAAAAATCCCAGTTTAGTGACAGTAAGATCCATAGTTGTGGTTTACTCCCAGATACATAGAGAGGTAGGATAAACAGAGAATGATGTTTTAAATGATCCCAGATAGCAGCAGAGCTCATTTCCAGAAACTATCTTCTATTTTTAGCTTAAAGTATTGTGGGGTAAAGAGATATCTCATTGGACTAGAGCCCACTTGCTTTGCTCAAGGGAGGCCCACATTTGAATTTCAGCACTGCGTGGTTCCTTGAGTATTACTTGGAATGACCCCAGAGCATGGAGCTTGGAGTAGCACCTGTGCACTGCTGGGAATGACCCCGAAATAAAAATATATTAGTGAGTACTTTGAGTTCCAGTAGTACCTTCCATGATCTATCAGCAAGCTTCCAAACTGACTCCAGTGAGACTATGCTTTCCATGGAAGGACACAACTTGTCATCACAGTGTTGGTTGAAATTACCATAGCGAGAGGGGAAAGTTTTATGCACACTTCTGCAAAGATTACATTCTTTTATTCTTTTCAAAATGTTGCTTCAGTTTTTGCTTAAAGGAAGGAATGAAATTTGCTAGGCAGGAGACAGGAAGTCGGTGGGGAAGATTGTGAAGTGGTTAAACCCATAGAGGCAAGTTGAGATCTTCGAGTCTTTAGGGTTTTGATATTTAAAAAAAAAAAATTAGACCATTGAATTCAGTTGAATTGTGATCCCTAGCAAAATATATAGTGAGGATCAGAGGGTTATCTCAATGGACTGAAACACATACATTGTAAGCAGGAATCCCAAGTTTGACACTCAGCATCAATCATCAGTACCACATCGTTCACCAAGCACCAACTTTGAGAGAAATGGTATAAAATCAGGCAGGATATTTTAAAGGGATCTAGTGAGGGAGGAGTATTTCAGACCCACTGTTGCTGCTGTTGCTTTCAATTTTCAACCCCATTAGAAGTTACCCTGAAATGTTGAAAGGCCAGCAGATAACTTGGTGCTTTACTAGTTTTTTGGATGTTCACACACCAAAAAACATATAGGTTCATGTAAGGGTGTGGTGGCACTGGCTCCTTGAGGGGACAGAAAGTCTGCTGGCCTCTGTCAGGGCTAGGAGGTGGCCCTTTTCTTGTCTCTTCACATCATCTTGTACTGTCCATGCCCTTCTTATACGAATGCCCTTCCTCCGATATGGAGACTGGGGCTGGTGCTGGTGCTGGAGAATGACACTGAGGATTAGGCTTGGGATTCCTGTTTGCAATGTGTGTGTTTCAGTTCACTGATCTACCTCTCTGATCCTCAGTATATGTTTTGCTAGGGATCACAATTCAACACATAAAAAAGCAGATGTTATTGGGGCCAGAGAGACAGTACAGCTAGCAAGGCATTTGCCTTGCACATAGGCTACCCAGGAACTATTCCTGGCACCACATGTAAATCACAAGAACATTGCCAGGAATTACCCATGAGTGTAGAGTCAGGATTAAGCCTGAAAACTACCTGGTGTGACCCAAAAGAAAACAAATGAAACAAACAACCCTCAACTCCATGCCAAACCCCCACCAGAACAACCTCCACAAAAAATGACCGGATGAAAGTTGCTTGTTCATCTTTGGACCTCCAGCTTCATATCACATACCTTACACTGTTCACAGTAGAAAAATATGGGTCAAGTCATTTTAATTTACTCCTAAGTCTGCCCTCAATGATCCAAAAGACTCTGGGAAAAAGGGGTATGGTGCCACCAGCAGGTCAACCTGTACCTGTGATGCAAGTGCATCAGTAGCCTGATGGTGCCTTCAGGTTTCCTGATACCCTCAAATTGCTACTATGCCTTTGGCCAGACCCCAACAACTTGGGACCAAGTTTCCCAAGACATTAAATGACAAAAAGTTAGGTATGTGGGAGCCATGCCCACAAACCACCTCCAGCTCAGCTATACAAGACCATTTCTTGGCCTTATTTCAAAAACCGATAGATAAATCTTGAAAGATATCAAAAGCCTCAGTTAATCTTGGACCACTGCATGGCTGAACAGACCAGAGTAAATTGGGGAGGGGGTGATTGGCCTGGGGCCTGCTGAAACAGGGTCGCTGGCCTCCACTTGCCTCCACAATCCAAAATTGCTGCCATAACCTGGCCTGACTCAACTATATCAGGACGAACCTCATCAAGATTAGCACTGTAGGGCTGGAGAATCTTCTGAAAATTCTGGTATGTGGGTTTTGTTACTGAAATCACTAGGCTTTCTCGGAGTTGGGATGGGCTACCTTCCCCCACCTCTCTGTACTTCTGGAAGCTTCGGCAGTCACATCCACATCCCAAAGCTGCCACTCAATTGAAAAGCTACCCCAGCCTTACTGTCCCTATAAAAATACCAAATGCTCCACAAATGAGTGCCGTCTTTCTCTCAGTATCTGCATTGCAAACCATAATGCCCCAAAGTAGAGAGAGAGTATGGGGAATATTGTTTGCCAGGGGGAGGGTGGGAAAGGGGGGTATACCTGAGATATTGGTGGTGGGGAATGTGTACTGGTGGAGGGATGGGTGTTTGATCATTGTGTGATTGTAACCCAAACAAACATGAAAGCTGAAACTATCTCACAGTGATTCAATAAAATTTAAAAAAATACCGAATGCCCTGAACAAACACCATGACCTCTTAGCACCTTTACTGCAAACCATAATGCACAAAAGGAAAAGGAGAGAGAGAGAGCAAGAAGGAAAGTGTTTCCCACAGAAGGAGGCTGGAGGTGGGGGTGAGGGATTGGGGGATGGTGGTAGGGAAACAGGGGACGCTGGTAGTGGGAAATATACACTGGTGGAGGGATGGATGCTGGATCATTGTACGACTGAACCCCAATTATGAACAGCTTTGTAATCTCATGAATATCCAAATAAAATATTTTTTTAAAAAGTAATGTGGAGTTCATGCCCAATTCAATCAGCTTGATCAATGGCTGAATAAATAGCAGTACCCCACATAAAAAAAATAAAGACTCTGGGAAAAGTCTCAGTTCCTCTCGAAACCTCTGCTTTGCCATATGTAAAGCAGGAATTGGACCGTAATTCCCCAAACTCTGACCATTTATGGTTTTTTTTTTAAAAAAAAAAACTACAGGAGAGACAGGCTGGTGAAAGCTGGGGTCTTTCATTGGACCTCAGAAAGGTGTGTGTGTGTGTGTGTGTTGTGTTGTGTTCTGTTTTGTTGTTGTATATGGAAGGTGGGCACAGAATCACTGCCCCTGTTGAAACAAACACTTAAAGCCAATGAACTTTTAGTTAATTGAGCTCCGAGTCACTGTTTTTCTTTTCTGAGTGCTAAGTAGATTTTCAGGTGGCCCAGCTCTTCTATAATACAAGCTGTATTCTTTGCCTTTCTTCCTTTTATAAGCCGATGAGAGGATTAATGGTGAGAGGCTTTACTTCTGATCTTTGGAAGGAGAAGGAAAAATTAAATGGGAGATTTGGATCAATATAACACCATTTCCTTCCTCAGGACTTAGAACAAGAGAGTGTTAAAGCTGGAACCCTCCATGCCACTTGAACTAAAAAGCTTCTTTGTTACCAGAATCCTGAGGTCTGGAGAAGTTTCATCAGCTCAGCCCTGTCCTTCAGCCTCATAGCTAGAGAAAACATCAGGATTAGAATTCAACTCCATGGGAATGCTATTCCACTTCTGAGTATAGAAAGAGGAGTATATATCCAAGTCAGTGGAAATTAACATTTGAAAAATAATTTTTCTTGTTTTGTTTAGTTTTTGGTAAACAGCATTTGGGTGTATCTGCCCTTCTCAAGAACCTATTTCCTTTTCCTCTTTCTTTCTTTCTTTCTTTCTTTCTTTCTTTCTTTCTTTCTTTCTTTCTTTCTCCTCCTCCTCCTCCTCCTCCTCCTCCTCCTCCTCCTCCTTCTTCTTCTTTGCCACACCTGGCAGTGCTCCGAGATTATTTCTGGTGCTGTACTCAGGCATCACTCCTGTCAGGCTTGGGGACTATATGGAGTTCCGGGGATTGAACTAAGGTTGGCCACATGCAAGGCAAGCACCCTACCCTATCACTCAAGTCCCTATTTTCTATTTTTTCTGAGAGCATCAGAGTATGATAAGTGGGACAATCCCTATCAGATCATTCCCCTGACTGATTAGGAATGAGACTTGGCAATTTCAGTCCAGCCTGAATCCCCTTTCAACATTAGATCCAACCTAGGATTTATGATGTGGCTGTCCTCTATCTGTTATATGAGCAAATCAGCATGCAAGAACATTTTTTGGGAGAAGAATAGCTGGAAGATAGGGTGCACACTCTGGCACTGGGATAGAGAGTCTCAGCCCTTCCTTTTGGACGTTTTGCTGTTCCTGCCCCTTGGCTCTACAAACATTGGTCTCCCATTATGAAGCCCCAAGCATCCTAAAGCTAGTTCGAACT
Organism: Sorex fumeus; assembly: GCF_029834395.1. Taxonomy (NCBI): domain Eukaryota; kingdom Metazoa; phylum Chordata; class Mammalia; order Eulipotyphla; family Soricidae; genus Sorex; species Sorex fumeus. The sequence goes on along the minus strand of NW_026606155.1, from coordinate 70,682,556 downwards.
GGATCAGTTTCCTCACAACCAACTAATGAGATTTCTTCTTAAGTTAGAAGAAGCCATCTTTAGTAGTTGAATATATATTTCATTTTCCATTGAGATTAAGGAGTAACCTCACCAAAGATGAATGTTCTTCTCAGTTCCTCGAAAAGCCAACACTGTATCCCATCCAATCAGTTGCTAACTCTAGACAGGTTTTCTTTCTTAAAGCCCTCAAGTCTACGGTTCATATTCATATGTGATGACACCCAACTGGGGACCTTATTTCTTCATGCTAGTCATTAGCAGGAAGTTCCCAATTGATGGACTTGACTTCCATCTCTTATTTTTGATTCATTGTTCCTTCAGATTTATCTTGTGGATATATCACTCTGATGAGGACCCTGCCTAAGGATAAAAGTGGCAGGACTTTTATCACCGATAAGGAGAGTTCGGGGAAGAGCTTAAAATAGTGTATTATTTTTTATTGCTGCTCAGAAAATTCCCATAGCTTTAGCAACTGAAAACAGCATCCATTTAGAACCACACAATTCTGTAGGTGAGAAGTCTGGCTGAGTTGGCTAGGATATATTCTCATGATTTCTGAAGGTTGAAGTCAAGATATTGGTCAGGCTAGGAATTTCCTTGGAAATATGGGTGAAGGGTCTTCTAAACAGTATAGATTGTTGGTAGGATTCGGAGCCTTGCAGCTAAAGACCTGAGGTTTCCATTTCCTGGCTGGGCTGTTAGCTGAGGGTTACTGCCTGCTTCAAAAAGGATGAGTTTATGAAATTTGCATATAAGTGGATCAGCATGGGGAACATCATGTTAAGTGAAATGAGTCAGAGAGAGAGAGAGGGACAGACATAGAAAGATTGCACTCATTTGTGGAATATAAAGTAACAGAATGGGAGACTTACACTCAAGAATAGTAGAGAGGAATACCAGAAGGACTGCTCCATGGCTTGGAAACCGGCCTCACATGCTGGGGGGAAAGGCAGCTCAGATAGAGAAGGGACCACCGAGTATGGGGTGCTTGGAGGGTCCACTCGGGATGAGAGATACGTGCTAAAAGTAGACTACAGACCGAATGATGGCCATTCAATACCTCTATTGCAAACCATAACACTCATAAAGAAATAGATAGAGCAAAAGGGAATGCCCTGCCACAGAGGCAGGGGGGTGGGGAGGATGGGATGGGGTGGTGGGAAGGATACTGGGATCATTGGTGGTGGAGAATGGGCACTGGTGAAGGGATGGGTACTTGATCATTATATGACTGAAACGTAAGCACGGAAGTTCGTAAGTCTGTAACTGTTTCCCATGGTGATTCATTAAAAAAAAGTTCTTGTAAGAAATAAATAATAATATGTAATGTTAAAAAATTCCTGATTAGTGGGAATATATGATAATTAAAATATTGAAACCAAATTATCATTTTGAAAAAGCCAAACATATCCTTCTCTCCACAAGTCCTTTTCTCCACAAGTCTCTCCTTCTCTCCCCATGTCCTCTCCTCTCCATTTCCAAAGCAGCAGCAGTGCATTGAGTTCTAGCTCTAATCTATCTGATTTGTGCTCTGCCACCAGCTGGAGAAAGTTTGGCTTTCCAAGGGATACATGAGCTCCCACTTCGTAATTTGAAACTTGAATGACGCCCAGAATCCTTTTAGTCTCATAATAGCGTAATCACTGAAATGTATTCTCATTGTGTTCACAGGCTCCATTTCCATGTAGTGTGAGGACATTAGATACAGCAGAGGATCCTTGGGGTCACTATAAGTTCTGCCTTACACAGACAGGGGCTGTAAACTATTTTACAACTTACCTAAAATAATAGGGAGTAGTCAGAGTGTGAACATGGGTTTCATACAGAGCAAAGAACTAAAGCATGGTCAGTGATGTGGGTTTGGCAGCAGCAGGAGCAAGAGTAGAGAGAAGAACTGGATTTTGATCTGTGTGTGTGGGGGCTGTGTGTATGGAAGAGGCAATATGAGGAGGCAGAGTAGTGGGAGGGAGATGTGCACAATGTGTTTGTGGGAGGGGGTGTTGTAGAGTTATTAATTACACAACCTGAAGAGCAAAAGGTCTCACCTGTCTAGAAAGAACGTTTCACAACTTGGGGCAGCCAGAACTCCTGTGGTCAACTTCCTCCCAGTCTAGATCTTCCCCAAACTCCTCAATGGATCAGTAAAAGTCTTCCAGTAACAGACTTCCATTATTCTTACCTTATTCTGTACACATCCTCTTAATGAATCTTCTGCTGAAGTTTCAATTGAACTGGTACATAGTGAAATTAATAATGCAGTGAGGAAATCGATGCCACCAATTGCTTCTGGAGAGCAATCACTGCTGTCATGAATTTACAGAGATCTGAGGCCTGTCTCCCATCTTCAGGATCATATATGATTTTTTTCAGTACATCAAAAGTAGGGCCTTCTGGGAAAGTGCTCAAAGAAACACCCTTAGTTAGCATTTTTCCTTTGCTTTTTATTCCTGATCTCATCCTCTCTTACACTTGCTAATCTCTTATGTCTGGGCTTTCCAGTTCCTCAATTGTGGTTTAGGAGATATCTCCATGGCGTCTTGAGAATATTTCCTCTTTTCAACAATAGTGACAGACCCAGCTACCAACTGTGGGACCCAGTGCATACTGAAAACCTAGGGCTCTTGTTTGAAAATGATTAAGAGTTTTAAGATGTGACTGAAAAGTATTGAAGTGGGCACTGGGCTTATGTCACTACACAGGGTAATCAATGCTTTTTAAGTCACCATCCTAAAGGCCTGCCTTTTCTCTGTACTCTTTCGTGTTCACATCCATATAGAAGGGTCTCAAAAATTGTTTTTAATGATAACATAGCATCTCAGATGTGGAAGAATGACACATTGCTATTGGAAGCTCTCTGAATCCATAAACATGGTTTTGGAGAAATTTTTTTTTGAGCTTGATGCATGAATAACGGTATGATAAACAGATCTAAGAATTAAATAGTGAATGAAAACTCAGCATAGGATGTTCTTTTCATTTTGAAATATAGAATGGTGATGAAGCAGAAACATAGAAAGGCACAATAGTTGGAAGGAGAGGGACCTCTTTATGGAACTACAATTATTTCAATATCTCCTTGGGAAAAGAGAGAAGGAAAGGAAGAAAGAAAAAACAGCAAGAGAGAAGGAAAGAAAGAAAGAAGAAAAGGAGGGAGGGAGGAAGAAAAAGAAAGAGAGAAATAAAAGGAAAAAGATAAAGAAAAGAATAAGAAGGAATGTGGAAGGAATAAAGGAAAGAGGGGAGAGGGAGGAAAGGAAGAAAGAAGGAAGGAAGGAAGGGAGGAAGGAAGGAAGGAAGGAAAGAAGGAAGGAAATAAAGATAGAAAGATTAGTCCTGACTTCACAAACATCAAGGTTTTCAGGTTCTGGATACGTGATTTTTCCTTTTTTTAAAATTTTTATTAGTGAAACACCATGAGGTACAGTTGTAGACATACAATTTTTTGTGCTTGGGTTTCAATTATACAATGATTGAGTACCCATCCCTCCACCAGAGCCCATTCTCCACCTCCAATGCTCCCAGTATCCCTCCCACGCCCCATCCCACCCCACCCCTGTGGCAGGGAATTCCCTTTTGTTTTCTCTCCTTTTGGGTGCTGTGGTTTGCAAAAGAGGCACTGAGTGGCAATCATGTTCGGTCTATAGTCTACTTTCAGCATGCATCTCTCATCCTGGGAGGATCCTCCCAACACCCTTTATTTGGTGCTCCCTTCTCTATCTGAGCTGCCTTTCTGGATACCTGATTTTTCTAAGGATACGAAAGTCCTTTCTCAAAAGCACCTTGGTTAGGGTTGGTGCTGTGGGTTATAGTGGAGGAATAGGACAAGGGAAAGACAGAGCACTGTCTTTAAAACAACAGCTATTTAACTAGCCTAGATAATTTGCAAGGCTGCATTTTGCCTTCCCATCCTGGACCTGACAGGACAGTGAGAATTATGAAATGGCCGCTGGCAGATGAATGGGGAGGGCCTCTGCCATCTGTCTTCCAAATGATCCTGTAGGTACAGCTATTATTTCAGTCAGACACTGGCAGGCGGGCAATTGTTCACCGCCTCTGTGAAGAATAGTGGCTGTCAAGGGTTTGGTGAGTGTTGCAACTTCCCACACACCCATCTTCAGCTCATCAGAGGCATTAAAACATGGAGAGGACCTGGGGGCTTTACTGGCCCCTCAGTGGCCCTTCCTCCTCTCTCCTCTGTCCTTCTACTCTGTGTGCCCTCTCTTACCCCCGATTCTCCCCAACTTTCTTTGCTTTCCCATCCTCCTCTTCATATCCTCACCACAGCTTTTGTTTCTCAGTTCCCAACCATTTTCTCCTCCTTCTTATCTCTTACACAAGCACACTCATACACACTTATCTTGTGGGGAAAGTTGCTGTTGCTCCCTGGATGAGTAAAGAAAGATGCCGTTGAATAAAATGTGCAAAGGAGACAAGACTAAAATGGGGTAAATAAGACAACGGCTCCTGAAGGAATCCTTGGTAAGGAGAGAGAGAAGTGGAATTTGAAAACAGAGAAGAGAGAACCCCAAAGACAAACAGCATTAAATATTGTGTTAATCCAATTAAAGAGAAATAAAATTGAAGGCAGAATACAATACCAGCCAAATGAGTAACAAGTCTAGTTAAGGATTTAGGTATTCAAAGAATAATTCTAATTCTTTGCATTCCATAAAATGCTTCAGCTTTTATCCCTTCCATGATAGGCACAGGCCTGTGCTCCCAGGTTTATCCAGGAATGTTCAGGTTTGTATTCATTGTCCAAATAGAATCATTCATAACTTGATTGGAAGACAAGGAAAACAGTTAGAAGACATATGAGTCTCATCAAAACCTTTTGGGAGGAGTAGGTATGAAGAAGCACATTGTTCCCATTATTCAATGCACTCATTTATCAGCATTTTAATTTTCATTTCTCTATGGACCAGCTTGAGTGACAGAATTCGGCCCACACCTGGCTTGACATGACAGTTAGATTTGAAGTACTTCTAACTCTCACCTCCAACTCTTCACTACTCTCTTGACACAGACTAGTGGTGGAGGGTCCCACTGTCTTACTTTCTATCTGAAGCAAAAAAAATATCTCTGAAAAGACATCACACAGCACAGTGAGAGTCAAGTTCAAGGGTATAATCAAAGATTACCCTTGAATTCTGTTAAATCATGCAAGAGACTTAAACCTTGCTGCTTTTCTGTTTACAATAGCTAGAATCTGGAAAAAACCTGAGTGCCCAAGAACAGATGACTGATTAAAGTAACTTTGGTACGTCTGCACAATGGAATACTATGCAGCTGTTAGAAAAAGATGAAGTCATGAAATTTACATACAAGTTATTCTATATGGAAAGTATCATGCTAAGTGAAATGAGTCAGAAAGAGAGAGACAGATGTAGAAAGATTGCATTCATCCGTGGAATATAAAGTAACATAATAGGAGACTAACACCCAAGAATAGTTGAGATAAATACCAGGAGGTATTTATGTATTTGGTATTTGGTATTTATTTGGTATTATGTATTACCAAATAAATACCAGGAGGCCAACTGCACATGCTGGGGGCAAAGGCAGCTCAGATAGAGAAGGGACCACCAAGTAAAGGGTGTTGAGAGGATCCACCCAGGATGGGAGATGCATGCTGAAAGTAGACTATAGGCCAAACATGATTACCACTCAATGCCTCTATTGAAAACCACAACACCCAAAATGAGAGAGCGAGAACAAAATGGAATGCCCTGCCACAGAGATGGGGTGGGATGGGGGTGGTTTGGAGGGGATGGTGGGAGAGATACTGGGATCATTGGTGATGGAGAATGGGCAATTGTGGAGGGATGGATACTCAGTCATTCTATAACTGAATCCCAAGCAAAAAAATTTCTAAGTCTACAACTGTACCTCATGGTGTTTCACTAATAAAAATTAAAATAATTAAATAAATAAATAAAAACACTTTGCTGCTTTCACCTTTTAATTTTGAGTATATACATATAAGTATATATATAATTTTTTTTGCCTTTTGGGCCATACCCGGTGATGCACAGGGGTTACTCCTGGCTCTCACTCAGAAATTAATCCTGGCGGATCATATGGGGTGCTGGGAATCGAGCCCGGGTCAGCCACGTGCAAGGCAAACACCCTACCTGCTGTGCTATTGCTCCAGCCCCTTTGATTATATTCTTATAGCTTTCCTCTGCACCCTTCCTTTTTGCATGACTACCCTCCTGCCTATAAAATAATGTTGAAGAACAAATAGCAGCAAGACAAAGCACCCCCTAAGCTGCTTTAACAGCAGAGGGTGTCATACACCAAAATCATTGTATCTCATTAGTCAACAGAATTTAAGTTTCCTCATTTCAACTTTTCTAGAAAAAAAATCTGAGTACCAATTGTCAAGTATTATTGAAATGTATGTTTTACTTGAGTCAATCAGAGAAAACACCCTGACTCTTCTCTACCGAGATGTCAGTCGCATAAAAATATAAGGACCACTTTTTATTCCATGTTGAGATACAGGATCAGTGCTATTTCTAACCAGCTCCTTAGTGTCCAGGGGCTTTCTGCCCAATGCCCTATTATTTGAACGATGGATTGGATTATAGTGAAGTTTGGATGTTTGAGAATTAAAGTATTCCTATTTATGATTCTGTTTGGACAACAGATATAAACCTGAGCAGTCCTGGATAAACCTGGGGGCACAGGCCTGTATCTATTGTGGGAAGAATAATAGCAGAAGCATTTTATGGAAAACAAGGTTAGTGTCTTTGAATACTTAAAACCTTAGCTGAACTTGTTACTCATTTGGCTTGTATTATATTCTGCCTTCAAATTTATTTCGCTTTATATGGATCTCTCCTTGAGATTGGAGCCTGATTCCCTGTCAGAGACTCAGAAGCCTTAATAAATGCTAATAATTTTTTTTATCGTGACCAAATTTGGTCTGAAGGATACTACTGGTTCTCCCTAGTTTTAGAGGGATGCTTTATCCTTCTCAGGGCTTCCCTACCTTATCTTGGGGGTAAGGACTGAATTAGATTTCTACTGCTATTACAAAACTAGTGGTTTAAACCAACACACATTAGTTTACAGTTTTGGAAGTCAGATCCTGCATTAAGGTCGTGGGAAGGCTAGAAACTTTAAGATAGATTTGCTCTCTTCACTTTTATAGCTCCTAGAAGCCACTTGCATTTTGTGATTCATAACTTTTTCCTCCATCTTAAAATCAGCTATTTGGTATCTTTCACTGTACATTTCACTTCACCAGTATGAAGTTTTTCTGATATCAGACTCATTGCCCCTTTAAAATCTCCTTATGATGGCAATTAGGTTCATCTGCATAATCCTGCATAGTTCTCAGCACCACCCCCCCAATCCCAGCATCTCTAATCACAGTTGCAATTCCTTTTGCTGTATATGGTGTGACATAGTCAGAGTTTTTAGAGATTGGGGGAGCATATTTAATTTTCCACAAAGACCCTTCCCAAACAGACTCTGAGGTGGTTTTCTGAGATGCTATGTCAATCATCAGTCTTAGCAAAGCATAGATTATCATAGTTCATTGGTGTTAGTAGTTTCAATAGTGTTTTAGATCTACTGAAGTGTGAGGAGGAAGACTTCAGCTTTCTCACTGCCAAACATATATTTTACCACCGCCAAATAAAAGCTAACATGGATTGAACATCTACAGTATGCAAATTATCATGCTCAATACATTACACATATGATCTCATTCGGTCCTTATAACAATCCCGTGAGATGAGTATTATTTCCTAATTCCACAAATGAGAAAACTTAAGTTTAGAGACATGACTTGGCCCATGTGTGCATAAAGCCCACCCCCTCCCCTGTATATCCACATACTCACAGGACTGTTAGTGGAGGTTAGGTTGAAGAAAAAAATATAAAGATTTAAGAAAGAAAAACTAAACAAAAATAGCAACATTATATTAAAGAAAGAGAAAATACTTCAAGTTTCTTCTTTTGTGGGTGTGTGCTCAGAGAACTAACTCTGTTGCTCCGAGACAAATAAAACCTTGATCTCCTACATACAGAGCATATGTTTCACCTCTTGAATTATTTCTTTGGCCCAGACTGCTCCTTTCTTCACTGAGAGAAGAAGAGAACATGATAGCAACCTCCTGTCATTCAAACATACTATGGATTGAGTATTGTGTATGCCCCAAATTCATGCATTGATGTCCTTATCTCCAATTTGATGATGTTTGGATGTGGGGCGTCTGGGAGGTAATTAAGAATAGATTATGTTATGAGGAAAGGGCTTTCCTAATGAATTAATGCCCTTATTAAAAAACGGAAGGCACAGAGCTCTTTCTTCTCACTCTGAGAGGACACAGCAAGAAGGCAGCCTTCTAAGTTAGGAAGAGAGCATTCTACATGAGCATATCTTTCTTTGTACTTATGCCAGCTTGAGCTAAGGCAACACAGTCACTTCACTCAATATAGGAACACACATTCATTGTATGCTCCTATACGGAATACCCTTGTGCTCTTGGATATGCAGATATAATTGAGAAACAGTCTCAATGAGATATAATTCTCTGAGAGTTATCTATCTCACAAATAAGGCATATCTTATGTGTAATATACCACTGAATTCTAGAAAAGCAATGAAAGAGCATAGAAAGAAGTTATGTCAGCCTGCCCTCTGCCTTGCTCTGTACCACCAGGGAAAACTGGGAGACATTTTGAGAAAAAAGAGGCTGAGTGAAGTCTTTAAAGAAATATAGGATTCAGAATCCAGGGAGATAGTGCACGGGTTAAGTGGCTTGCCTTCCACATAACTGACCTTGACTTGACCACCAGTACTACATAGAACTTTTAGTGTCAGTACCACGTAGCACCACAAAATACCCATAAGACTTTTAGTAGGAGTGACCCCTGAGTGCAGAGCTAAGTACAGTCCCTGAGCACTTCTGGGTGTGGTTCTAAAACAAAAAATCAATAACAACAACAACAACAATGACAGGATTTGAATGGATCAGTGGGGATAGATTCCAGGACCAACAAATAGTGTGACTGCAGGCACCAAGGTAAGAAAAGTAACAGCTTCTCAGGGTAGAACTTTGATTAGGTTATCATACATGAAAGCAAAGAGTAGATTGGGAAGATGGTTGGGGTAAAATCATGTGGGAATTGCATGCTAGGCTTTTGAATTCAGATTTTATATTGTGGAAAATAAAGACACAGGATTTTTGAGCAGAAAGATAACACATTTGTGGACACTAAAAATAAGTCAGATGTTGCACTTATATGTTCATTGCAGCACTGTTTATAATAGCCCAAATCTGGAAAAAACCTGAGTGTCCAAGAACAGATGACTGGTTAAAGAAACTTTGGTACATCTACACAATGTAATACTATGCAGCTGTTAGAAAAGATGAAGTCATGAAATTTTCATATAGGTGGATCAACATGGAGAGTATCATGTTTAGTGAAGTGAGTCAGAGAGAGACAGACATAGAAATATTGCACTCATTTGTGGAATATAGTTACAGAATGCGGGACTAACACCTAAGAATAGTAGAGATAAGTACCAGAACGATCACTCCACAGCTTAGACGCCGGCCTCACTTGCTGGGGGAAAAGGCATCTCAGATAGAAAAGGGCCCACCAAGTAAAGGGTGCTAGGAGGACCTGCTCGGGATGGGAGATACGGGCTGAATGTAGACTATAGACCAAACATGATGGCCACTTAATATCTCTATTGCCAACAACAACACCCAAAGAGAGAGAGAGAGAGAGAGAGAGAGAGAGAGAGAGAGAGAGAGAGAGAGAGCAAGAGGGAATGCCCTGCCACAGAGGCAGGGAGGGGATGGGGTGGGGATGGTGGGAAGGATGCTGGGACCATTGGTAGTGGGCAATGGGCACTGGTGGAGGTATGGGTACTTGAACATTGTGTGACTGAAACACAAGTACGAAAGTTTGTAATCCTGTAACTGTACAGCACGATGATCCACTAATAATAAATAAATAAATAAATAAATGCAAAAAAAGTCATATGTAATCTATTGATTGCTTTGTTTGGCCTAAATGGAACATTTCACATTAAGATGTCTTCTCCTGGAAAAGGTAGAGAGATTGCTTCATGGGCTGAGTGCAAGCTTTGCATCCAGGGGACCATTAATTCTATCCTCAGCACAATGTTCCCAGAAAACCTTTAGGAATGACCCCCAGGCACAAAGCTTGGAGTAGCCCTTGAGCACTGCCAGATGTCTCTCATCTACCTGCAAAAAGAAAACAAAATCCACAAAAGCTGAAAAACCTGGTTTCTGTTATGGCCATTATTACAATAACAGAAACCAAATAGCTGAGTGCCCATTTAGGGCATACACTTTCAGTTTGCTACTATACCACTCCTTTTTGCCTCCTAGAAATCTATTTTATTCCAGGTTGGGTATCTGACTTCATTATATTGACATAAATTATCAGCGATGTCTTCCTGAAGATCACTGTAGCAGCATGTAAAAGCAGGTCTGTTTTGGGGAAATAGGAAAATGCTATGACCACACCAGTCTCTGGTAATACTCCCAATCCATTTTGGGTTGTATTAAATTTATTTTGACTTTCTCAGAAAAGGAGAAAGTAGAACCAATTGAGATAAGTATTTTTTTCTTCCTTTTCCCTGAGAACATCTTTACATTGTCTGTGGCACACACTGGGGACAATAGACTATTGACAAAAGTTGACCAGTTTGATTAGTTCAAGTAAACATTGACGAGGGTGAGAGGTTGACTGGTGGCAGTGATGGAAAAACCCAGACAGATATGACTGTTTTTAAGAATATAAATGACGTTACTTGAGTGGATTGTAACATCAGTTCTTTTAAGGATTTTACCACAAAATATTTCTCCCATCTCATGAGAAAAGCACTATTATAAATTCTAGTTTATAATTGAGGGGAGGGAGAGAAATTCAATAAGAGTTAGGTTTAAAGTCTCAGTAGGATGCTAAGGGAAAGAAAATAGGCCGTGGGAGAGAAGATAAATTCTGATTTTGACTGACAGAGTTATGTGGAAATTTCCAGCAGGAAGTCAGAAATTTTGTTCTGGAATTCAGGAGAAAGATCAAGGCTAAAACTGTATTACTGCATAGAAGTAAAAGTCAAATAAGTTCATGGAATAACCTTGGAAGAGTTTGCAAAAAGAGATGCATAAGACAAAAGTTTGGGGAAAATATAATCTTGGGGTGAGGTTGAGGTGAAGAAAAGATAAGCCAGATATGTTCGAAATCGCAGATTCCAGAGCTGCAGCAGAGAACAATCACTGGACTTTTCATCACAACATCTGGAGAGAGTGTCAAGGGCCAGTGACTGTGATCTCTCGTTCACTCACACTCACTTGTGATGTTTGCTGGACAGGGTAGTGAGAAGGCGGTATCTTAGTTGATGGTAAGGAAAGGAAGCATTGGTGAAGGAAGCATTCCTCCTTCGTGATGGGGGAACCAATAACTGTCCTCTGAAAGGAGGACAGGTGGGGAGAACTTAGGACATACGAGATAAGGGTCTGGAGGAGAACTCCCGGCTAGAGCCTCTTCCCTACAGTTCCTGTACTGCGCTCACATGATCCTCATGGCACAAGCACCATAACTAACTATGCACACTGTCTGGTGTACCACAACCAAGTGTGTGCAAGCACCCCATATTTCAGTGTGGCCAACCCCCACTAAAAGGTATGTGAGCACTGGACTCCAGTGTGTGGTTCCCATTGTCATAACACCAAACATAGGGGGAAGGGAGAAGGGAGCAACAACAGCAGAGTAACACAGGTTACTGTTGACAGAGTAAAACTTTGGAGGAAGCAGAAGTGGGAATCCAAGACTCAAGCATGGGGCCCTTCAGGAAGATTGTTCCATAGTTGGAAGCCTGCTTCATGAGCGGGAGGGGTGGGGTGGGGAAAAGGCAGCTGGAATAGAGAAGGGATCACTAAGAAAATGATGGTTGGAGGAATCATTCGGGATGGGAGATGTGTGCTGAAAGTAGATAAAGGGTCAAACATGATAACATCTCAGTATCTGCACTGCAAACTGTAATGCCCAAAAGTAGAGAGGGAGTATGGGGAATATTGTCTGCCATGGAGGCAGGGGGAGGGTGGGAAAGGGGGGTATACTGGGGATATTGGTGGTGGGGAATGTGCACATGCACTGGTGGAGGGATGAGTGTTTGATCATTGTGTGATTGTAACTCAAAGATGAAAGCTTGTAACTATATCTCAGGGTGAATAATAAAATAAAATAAAAGAATGGGGCCTTTCCTTCCCAGTGGAGGAGAATTAAATTGGCAGAGACAGAAAGGATATTCCTGATGTTGGCAAAGCATCAGGACATGAGGACATGAGATTATTTTCCAGAAGAAAGGGGTTTGCCAGATGAGACCTGCAGAGAATGGCAAAGCGCTGGAGCAGATGCAGTGCCAAATGGTCTGAGATGATGTGTCAGCAGGGGCTAGTCCAGGGAAGGAAGTTATGCCAGTTCTCTGAGCAGGAAGAATCAACATCAATAATTGTTTATTAGTTTTTAAAAAATTGTTAACAGGGCCAGAGAGATAGTAAGATGCTCGCCTTGTATGCAGTGAAACTGGGTTTGGTCCCTGTGGCACAGCATAGGATCCCTAAACCCTGCCAGCAGTGATCCCTGAGCACAGCTTCACGTGGCCCCAAAACCAGAAAAACAAAACAAAACCAAGTACCAAAAATACTTCAACCATGAAGGGGTCTAATAAAATTTAATATGCACAGTGTCTAGCTCCAGTATTATAAAGCAAAACAAAAGACCATGTCATCTGGAACTGAGAGACCATCAATAGATGAGTGACATAGATGGATTGAAGGATTGTCCAACACAATAAATAAAAAGCGTTAGAGTTTAGAGAGCCATGCTGGCTTCCTTCCTTTCCAGAGTTTTAATTCCAGGGAAAAAGAGAAGTGTGGATGAGACAAAGAAACCTTGTGGTTGCTGAAGTTAGGTGGAGCAGTGGCAGTACCTGCCAAAATCCAATATAAAATGGGAAAATAAAAATGTCAGCTTTATTTATGGAATCTGTTTTTTCTGGAGAAGTCAAGTGAAACCTGGTAATTGCCACCAGACTCCCAGAAGCCAGAGAAACTTGTAATGAGAGATGATGGTTGGATGATGGGAAGGAACAGCATTCATGGGGGCAGGGGCAAGGTATTTGAATCTTGATAAACATTAGCAATCTGACTTTAAAATGAACTTTGGGTCTTGCAAGAGATTACAGGATTTAAGACTCAGGTCTTGCATTCAGCCAACTCCAGTTAAATCTTGAGTACCACGTGATCTCTGAGCATTGCTGGCTATAGCCCTGAAAGTTCCTAAGTATCTCCAGGTGTGGCCCTGGAGGATGTACACACCATAAGGATGGTCCAAGTAAGTTCCGTGGACCCTCACTGTGGGGCCAGCACAGCACTGCACCCTTGGGCCCTCACACTGAACCACTGGCCCAGTTAGCTGAGAATTGCTGGGAGGGGCACTCCAAAAATGTGATCTCTATTTTTACTCCTATATATAATATTTTATTATCAACTACCAAAATTTAAGCCTTGAGTGTTTCACTTCTATAACTTTGCGTGAGACCAAGTATTTCGGGTATTTAGCCATTTGGATCATTTTTCTATTCATATTTGTGTTTGACCTGGGGACAGGACAGGTTCATCACAAACTAAGAGGGTACTAAATAACTGGCAGATCTATGATTTTGAGGTGACCTGATGAAAAAAAGTCACCATTTCTAATCTCAGAGCTGAATGTGTTGTAGGCAAGACTAGAAAGAAGAAAAAGGTATAAACACACATTTTGATAAATTCTAAGAAATGGAAAAAAGATTCTGTAAGAGGAAGAAGCCTGGGCATTGCCTTTGGATGCAACAGGCAGGGGTTTACTTATGTTGACCCTGGATAGGTGAGAAGTGATTGGACAGGTGAGGGACTGGGGAAAGTGTTCTTGGTCTCAGAGATAGTACAGCAGGTAGGTCAGCCATACCAGCTTGCGTGCCTTGCATGGGGCCTACCCAGGTTCCATCCCCAGACCCTATATTGTCCAACAAGTCTTGCCAGGAGTAATTTCTGAGTGCAGACCCAGGTGTAACCCCTGAGCATCTCCGGGTGTGGCCTTAAACAAAAGAAACAAAGATAGTACCAGGAAGATAGGTAGGTTCATGTTTGAAGAAGGGTGTGAGAGCCCGGTCAGGTGGAGCAGATTGAGTAACAAGGTGGGTGTTTTTACAATACTGATTTAGATTGGGTGCAGGCGAGGAAGGGGTGTAGCTCTTTACAACTCCAAGGAGCTTTCAGAGAGCTTCCAGCTTTTCTCAGGTTAAAAAAAAACCCCTATATTGAAATTATAGACTGGTGTCTTTTGTGAACTTGTGGATGAAAGTGGACTGTTGAGGACTTCTAGAAACTGCCTCTGAAAAACAAAATACAAAACAACAATCCACCCCAATCCATTTTTTTCTTTACCTCAGGCAGGAGGAATAAGTGGGAGACAGACTGGGGATCAGAAGGAAGCCCTGGGTGGGGTAGGCTGGTCGTATCACTCCTTTTACTCTGTGGGGTCTTCAAGCTCTTTCCTAATAGCTAGTGAGCAGTATGTGCCTGAGGGGAGTTGTGTGTGTGTGTATATATAAGAGAGAGAGAGAAAGAGAGAGAAGTATGTGTGAAAGTGTGCAGCAGAGTGTATGTGAGAGTATATGTGTTAGTGTTGTGACAGTGTGTATGCAACTATTGTGTCTGAGTGTGTGTGTATATATGTGTGTATGTGTGAGAGAGTATGTATACATTGTGAGTGTGTGTGACAGAGTGTGTGCAAGTGTGTGTGTGTGGGGGGGGAGAATCACCCACCATGGATAATCTGATTGATGGAATTCAGAGAAACTGAATCATGATTCGGTGGGGATTGAATTAGTGTCTCCACATTCAAGGCTTGTGCTCCAGAACACTTTGTTCTATCTACCTGGGCCCAGATTAGTTTATATCTGAGTAGCAGAATCCTTGAAATCAAAGCAATACATTTACAGAACAACCCTGAACATCTTTTTAAAAGAGGGACATGAATTACTGCCCAAAGGACAGACACACCAACTAATCTCCAGGCCATAAACTATCCATTTCATGATGTAGACACCAAGGCCCCATTCTCTTCACTGCTTTCTCTTGTGAATTTACTCTTTTTGGAAATTTCCTACAGAAAAAGATACCACTGAGGGCACTTGGACTTGAAGTCACTCCTTTATCCCAGAGCTGGGATCTATGAGATTTCAAGGAATCCATGTACATATTTTTATGGCTCAACAGAACTAGATAATAATCACTGTCACTGTCACTGCCCTCCTGTTGTTCACTGATTTGCTCAAGCGGGCCCAGTAACATTGTAAGACTTGTTACTGTGTTTGGCATATTGAATATGTCATGGATAGCTTGCCAGGCTTTGCCGTGCGGGTGAGATACTCTTGGTAGCTTGCCGGGCTCTCTGAGAGTGGCAGAGGAATTGAACTCGGGTCGGCCATGTTGGCTAAATGCAAGGCAAACGTCCTACCCACTGTGCTATCACCCTAGATAATAATGTCTTCCCATATTGACACTGAACCAACATGAATTTAAGGAAAACCATCTATTCTTCTAGCTAGGAACACAGCCTTGCAGACACTGCAAGCTGGAGAGTTTTATCTGGTTTCTTTCATATCCCAGCTTTGCAAAGTTAATATAACTGGTGCCTTATATATGGTAGGCACTGGAATCATATTACTTTCATGAAGTCCATATAATAACCCAAGAGGTAGACAGTCACTCCTATTTTAAAGCTAAAAGAACAGGCAGAAAGGGAGTTGGTAACAAGTGAACCACCCATTTAGTAGGGTAAAAGGTAAAGGTAAAGGCCCTCCCGTTGATCATCGATTTGCTCGAGCGGGCCCAGTAACGTCTCCATTGGAGACTTTTGTTGTTACTGTGTCTGGCATATCGAATACTCTCTGTAGCTTGCCGGGCTCTCCAAGAGGGGCGGAGGAATCGAACTCGGGTTGGCCATGTTGGCTGCGTGCAAGGCAAATGCCCTACCCCCTGTGCTATCGCTCCAGGCCCCATTTAGTAAGAGGACCAAAAATTCAGAGGGGAGCTGACCCTGTTAGACTACAGGCTCATTAACCACAAGAAATGCAGCCTTTAGTAAAAACCATGAGGGGACTCCCTGCACAAATTCACTCCAGTTACAAGATATTTTTCAGGGGTGGGGTAGCTCTGTAGCGCTGTCCTCTCCTTGTTATCATTGTTCATCGATTTGCTTGAGCACACACCAGTGATGTCTCCATTGTGACATTTGTTACTGTTTTTTGGCATATCAAATAGTCATAGGGAGCTTGCCAGGCTCTGCCCTGCGGGCGGGATACTCTTGGTAGGTTGCTGGGCTCTCCGAGAGGGATGGAGGAATCAAACCCAGGTCGACTGCGTGCAAGGCAAACACCCTACCTATTGTGCTATCGCTCCAGTCCCAATGTCAAGGCTCTTTTCAATATGAGAAAGTTTTAGACTAATGTAACCATGTCTACTAGTATGTTACTGTAATCCCAGATTCCCTCCAAACAAAAGCTCCCTGAAGGAAACCACAGTACTAGAAATTAAAAAAATATTCAATAGCAGGAAACCGAGTTTTCTTCCTGGGGTAGTAAAAGAAAGGATTGGATTTAAGAAAAACTAACAGTAAGTATCAGCTTGAAGTGCCAAAGATGGAGCACTTGGTATACAGTCAGAGCACAGAATTGTCTTCAGAGATTATGAATCATCTGAGCTATGCTTTAGATCTCAGGGTAAATCAGAGAATTTATGCACTCATTTTTCCTTTTCTCCATGTCATCGGACAAACAATTTGAAGTAAAGCCATTAGGAGGCAATGTCACAGGACAAAGACTCATATTTAATGTTGGTAATTGACAACTGAGTCAAGGACAGTAATTCTTTTTTAAAAAAAAATTTAAAATTAAATCACATCATGTACACAGTTACAAAGTTGTTCATGATTAGATTTAAGTCATATAATGTTCCAACACCTATCCCTTTACCAGTGTACATTTCCCATCACCAATCTCCCCAGTTTCCTTCCTGCTACCCCCTGCTCAGTCTGCCTCTATAGCAGGCACATATCTTCTTTCTCTTTCTCTTGTTCTCTTTCTCTCTTACCTTTTTGGGTATTATAGTTTGCAATACATATTTGAATTGCATGTTTGGTATGTTTGTTATCATGTTTGTTCCTTTACTTACTTTCAGCACTCAGTTCTTATCCAGAGTGATCATTTCCAACTACCATGGTCATAGTACTCCCTTCTCTAACCTAACTGCCCTCCCCCACCACCACCTGTGTCAAGCTTCCCACCAGTCCTCCTGACCCTTGTTACTATAGGACAGGTGATTTTTGTCCAGAAACTCACATGTGTGAGTGCAGATGTATGGCTAAGCATTTGAAGACCAGAAAAAAGGTATGTTCTTTAAAATAGCCTTCACTCCATATTAGAGTCAACAAGAGCATTTAAAATGTCCAATAAGCCAGCCTCACATGTTGGGAGAAAAGGCAGCTCAGATAGAGAAGGGACTACCAAGTAAAGGGTGCTGGGAGGGCCTGCTCTGGATTGGAGATGTGTGCTGAAAGTAGATTATAGACAGAACATGAGAACATGATGACCACTTAATACCTCTTGGGTATTGCAAACTACAACACCCAAAAGAAGAGAGAAAGAGAGAGATAGCAAAAGTGAATGCTCTGCCATAGAGGCGGGGTGGGGTGGGGGAGACGAGGTGGGGGTGGTAGAAGGGATACTGGGAGAATGAGCACTGGTGGAGGGATGGGTACTCGATTATTATATGACTGAAACACAAGCACGAAAGTTTGTAAGTCGGTAACTGCATCTCATGGTGATTCATTAATAAAAAATTCTTTTAAAAAATGTCTAATAGACAAAATGTGAGAGCAGGGACTCTCTATCTGAGAGGAGGACCTGGAATCCCTTCACTGGGTTCCCGGTCCTGGGAGCACTGAGTTGGTTTTGCCAACCAGCTCACATCTAGCAAAGCCTCGCAGCAGGGCCTCTAAAACAGAACCCTGTTGTCCCCCCAAACACACACTCCTAAAAATGTGATGCCCAGGATCACGACTTAGCAGCAGAAAGAATTAAATGTAGGAGAAAACCTGAGGGGTGGAAGGTGGGTGGGAAGAGAAAACACAGCTCAAGAAATCCAGAGACCTGAAGTGAGGCTCCAGGGAGAAAAGATAATGGGGGTCAAGGCAGAAGGTTACACTCGAACAGTAATTGAGCTTAAATGCACATCATATTTAATTTCCTTGACAGTTTAAATTTGTTGATGAAAAAAAATTCAGCATCCTGGAAAGTCAGGTGTCTGACCCCTCTCCCACTACTACCTTCCACTGCCCTGCGGGCCCACGCGCCCCCCCCCCCCCCACACACACAAGTGGCTGTTCATTGTCCCCCCACACCCCCCTTGGCGAAAGACAAAGGAACACCAAGAAGTCAAACTTGAATGTAGGATGCGTGCGTGCATTTCTCCAAGTCCCCAGAATGAGCATGAATCGCAGCCAGGGTAGAGAATTGCTCTAAGCCACGGAAAAACAAGCACTTTATGTCTTAGTAACAATTTAGGAGGGCTTAGCTAAAGCAGGATTTAAGAAGGGTCAGAATGTGAGCCAAAGGACCCGGTGGGGAGAAAGGTGACTGCTCAGGAGACTGGAATGGAGGTAGAATTGAAGATTAATTTTGCCCATCAGGCTGCTTTCTGGTTCTACAAAAATCATTTCATAGATAATCTCAGGATTGAAAAATGTTTAAAAAAACAAACAAAAACAAAAAAGAAAATCTGTCTTTAGCATCATCTAGTTAAAAGAGGGCTGCTAGTACATTCACAGTTTGGAGAAGTAAAATTAAACTTGCCTTGTGGGTGAATGAGTTCTTTTCCTGTGTTTTAAGTCTTTACATTTCTCCTGCTCTGATAATGGCCCACCTGGGGCATTTTCCACTTTTAATGACCCCTGCAAATAGTCAGAAAGTGTCACAAAGAGACTTTGGGGACTCCAGGGACACTGCTCAGTTTCTCTTTGATGCCAGCTCTGTGCCTGCCTGTTTTAACGTGAGTGAGCATGTGAAAATGTTGGGGATATATGAACGCGTGTCATGTGTAAATGTGCACACGCATGACCAGCTGCTCTCCAGCCACCCTCATGGCTGTGCAAGAGGCGCACAGAATGGATAGCAGCAGGGAACAACTCTCAAATATTTGCATTTCTGAAATTGAGGGCTGGGATTTCTCTCCCTCCTCCTCTTCTTTCTCTGCCCAATCTAGTTATCTGTTTTTCCTAACCATGTTGTCAATGAAAAAACAACCTAACCTCCCCACCCCAAACTTCATATTACTCTTCCCACAATATTTGAGAGGTGACTGTGGTATAATTGCTAACAAATAAAAATCAGGTTTGGAGCCGGAGCAATAGCACAGCGGGTAGGGCATTTGCCTTGCACGCGGCCGACCTGGGTTCGATCTCTGGCATCCCATATGGTCCCCCAAGTACCGCCAGGAGTAATACCTAAGTACAGAGCCAGGAGTATCCCCTGAATATCGCCAGGTGTGACCCAAAAAGCAAATAAATAAATAAAATAAAAATAAATAAAAATCAGGTTGGGAAACAGGGTTATCTTCACAAATCCATTGTTTAGAATTAGTTTACAAGTTCTAGCAACTTTAAAAACATAATTAAGGTTGGACCTTCTTCTCTGAGAAGCAGAGATGGCACTCTCTTTCCTCTACTTACAGTTCTCTTAAGAAATATTTTTCAAGTCTGTCCTGCCTGCTTTAACCTAGAGAGGGTAAGGATGCTACAGGAGTCACCTCAAGCATTGCCCTGGAAAAATGAACGTGGCAATACAATAAGCTGCATTGTCTTTCTAGAGAAATAAACTGACATAACTTAATCAAATCTTCTTTCCAGTGTAACAGGCATAAAAAGAATAGACCGGATTAGGGAGCATGCTGGGATAAAAACTTCAGTTAGCACATCAGTTAAAACACAACTACTGCTCTGAGTCACTTCACCTATGGCAAGAAAGAAAACTCTCCTTGGATAGATGATCATTTTTCAGATCAAGGTGAATGGTTTGAGGGTCTTTTCTTCCTTTGGAAAGTAGAAAAGTAAACTTTATCATAATGTTGGTCCCAGCTCCTGTAGGCACACTGGAGCTTTCGTTTGTGACTTCCAACTATTTGGTAGTGTTGTACAGACTCCACAAATAACTGACAAAAACAAACTTTCAACACAGAATTCAAATATTTAATGACAAATTAGAGTTAGCTATAATAGTGAATCATAGAGCAGGTGTTACTCATCTTTGAGAGAAACAAAAATTGTACTTGACATCTTAGGGAAGAATTAATAACTGTACAATAGATATCAGCAGTATTGTAATTCTAAAATTTAAAAGCAAAACCTATTTTTAGAACCCTGTAGACAGGGCAATCTGTAAATACTTTTACATAAATTCACAACCTTTGCTAGCCACAAAAGTAGTATTAAGACAGATTTCACTGTAATTTTAAGTCTAACACAGAAACTTTTTTTTTCCTCAGAGCTTAAAAAAAGTTAACTACTGATCTTGTTACATTTTACAAATACATTCTTTAATATGAAACATTAACCTGAATAATTAATTGTATACTCTCTGTACACAGATATCTAATACTAGTAAAGAATACTAAGCTACATTCCAAGAAGTGATAACACTGGGAAGTTTCTTCTCTTTACACATTGTCGAAACAAGAAACTCTTCACAGAAATAGTGTCCAAAAAAACTCATAATGAGGAGCAGAAATGAAACAAGCAGAAAAGGAAGGCTTTTCTAGCAAGTTCAACCAAATTGGTCCCAAGTACGTGAATCATTCTAGCAATTTTCTCTAGATTAGGTTGCAATAATATTTAGTACTGCAGCCTCTTCTACAAAAGAATAGAAAGAACTTCAGGGTGTCATCACAAGGCCTCAGCAAGAGGCCAGGAAGCAGAGAGGGGACAAGGGCTGCTGCTCTGGCCTCTGTGGGGGCAATGTGGTAGACAGGACACCACACAGGGACGTCGGGGGCATGACTGGAAGCAAATCAATACAGAAAGTGAACAGAGGTTCCAATAAGGTATGTAGGAAGTTTAAAAGGGGTAAATGGGTAAATGGTGCAAATAAGTTTAAAAGGGGTCTGTAAGACAGAGGGCAAGATGGAAAATACTTCTGTTTCTGAAAGCAGCAATCACAGCTCTACTAGGGTGGAAGAATCTCAGGTTTCACAGTCTGCTTCTGACCTCATTGTCTGCTACTTAAGAAGCATCTTTGCAAATACTGTTGTTTGAGAGTTGGTATTAACGTTTACTTTTTGAGTTTGGCCAATTGTCAAGGGGGTTTAGATTTACCCTTTCAATTATTTATCTCTGAAGACTTAGCCCAATTTGGGAAGTGTGTGGGTGTTGTATGTTCTGAACTAAAAATCTATGAGCTAAACCATTTGGAATATTATTTTTGGCTTTTCTTAGATATCCTAAGTGCTTCTAATGGATAGCAAACTCTTCGCATATTTTAATTTTTAAAACACCAAAAATAAAAGTACAGAATCTTATTGTAAACGCATATGGCTTACCATACTTATGTATATATTTACAGACAATTTGCTTGAACTGAAACATTTAATCAAGAAGATTCAAAAATATGTCTCCAGCAAAGTCAATCTCACTTTTGACATCTATTACTTTCCCTATTGATATTCCAACTTTCTCTCTCTCTCCAGGATGCTTCATCAGGAGAACTTAAATTATTTAAATCAGCATAAATAATCTTATCAATAATATTGCGATGTATGAGGCTACAAATTGAGCCTACTGAGCCCATAAGTTGAGCAGGCTCAAGGGCTAGGAAGGAAAGGGGTTTGCAGATTCAAGGAGCCTAAAAATCAATGCACTGCTATGAGAGCTGAGAATGAGGCTGGGCTAAGCAGATTGCTTACTTGTTTGATGAAGACAGAATACAACTTTCACAGTTAGCTTCCAATCGTCAAAGAAACAAAACTCCAAGATACTATGTACCTTGCACTATCATGAATAATAGAAAATTGGGAGGTGTGGGGGGCCAACTTGCTCTACTCTCGTGGCAGCCTGAAGATTTCTGGACCCCCTTCATTTCTCTCAAGCAAGTTGCAATCACTCTGAAACAAAATTTGTCAAGAAACCTACACTGAAAATATATTAAATAGGCAGCATTCACAACATTGAACTCTACAAAATCCAGATGGTTAGACCTCTGCCCAAGATAATGGTGAGGGTGTCCTTAAAATAGACAGAACTCGGTAAAAAGAAAAGAAAAATGACTTAAAGTGTAGTCTATGTTCACATTGTCATTTCCACAGACACTTATCTGCACAAATCAATTCTTGATAAAAATCCAAGTTCTTTTCAATGCCAGCTCCTGTAATTTGGGACAATCACAAGAGACACATCCGTGAATGCACAGTTTTTCCTCAGGGCTTTAGTCTCAAATTTTTATCCTTCATATGATAATTCCTAATAATCAGTCTTTAAACAAGGAGCAGAAATATTTAAACTAGTTCAGAAAGTTGATTTCTATCTGTGACTTTGATTTGTTTTTCTAAATGCTGATGATGGCTCATGCAAAAGATTACTAGAGAAGGAGCAAAGTCTAAGACTGCTGTTTCCCCTGATAATCTTATTGTTCTTCATAATATCTAGAATCTTATTTTTCAAATTAAGACTAGGGAGGACACAAAAACCAATCACTATTTTACTTTATTTCCATACAGGAGCAAAAATATCTGATGTCACCATATTAAACTGTCTTCCTGCTTAATATCAGGACAAAAGCTTAGGTTGCCAGTTTAGACTCAACTCAGTATATCATTTGGTCCAAGTTTCTATTCAAATAAAGAAACAACTTTAAAAAAAAAAACAGTGAAAAACTTATATAAACACATACACACAGTGCGGTGAGTGTGGGAGGTGGGGAACCCAAAACGAAGCTGATGCTTTTTGCAGCATTTCTTAGCAAGATCATCAGGGAAATGTATAAACATAATAATCTTTTTCATATTAACGTCTAAAAAGGAAAACCAAAAAAACCTAAATGTCCATATACTAGAAGAAAAGCAAGCGGAGGTCTGGGATTCTTGTAAAAACTGCGACACAAACTCTTCCACTTCTCGTAAGAGGTTCACCACAATGGGCTGTTTCTCAACATTTGTGCTTCATGGCAAGCTAAGGAAAGAGAAAGGGAAGAGAAAAGGAAGATGTTAATAATAGTGGGAGGGATTTCCTGTGCCAGTCTCTTCCCATAGCCACGACAAGAAGCAGGAGTCTATTTGCTATCATAGAGTGCGTAAGTATTCACAGAAGCGTGGACTAAATGTGCAACATTCTTGAAAATAGTCCACTGACCATTTCATTTGATTCTTAACAGTAATTGTGCTGGTGTAGGAGCTCAGGTGGTGAAACGTTATGTGTGGTGCCCTCATCGCACTGGAGGAGCACATGGAGATGTCAATGACTAGGAACAATGTGTGACTTGCTTAGGAGCTGGTGGGAGCTGGGCACTAGTACCCTGGTTGACTAGTAGCTAGTTACACCAAACTTGCACAAAGGCAAGTCATCATACATTATTACAAAGCACCAACTGCAGATAAATAATTGACAACAGTATATGAAAAACCCCATCTGGATGTTCAGCCAAATCCGGAGCACATGACAATTAAACTGTGTTAGGAGGTCACTGTTCTGTTCACTGTTCTCCCGTTGTACATCGATTTTCTCGAGCGGGCCCAGTAACGTCTCCATCATGAGACTTTGTTGTTACTGTGTTTGGCATATCGAATACATCACGGGTAGCTTGCCAGGCTCTGCCGTGTGTTAGGAGGTAGGAAAAAAAAAAAAGAAGAAGAAAGAAAAACAAAAAATCCAGATCTTAATATAGTCCTCCTCCAGAAATGTGCTTTATTGAAATGTTACAGCTATTTATAAATGAGAACACCAAATACCAATCAATAGCTTCCCAAACCCAGCTTGAGTTCTTGATGATATAATTAAGAAAATGCACACAACTGTGGTACATTAAATTAAATCTGATTTGTCTTTTCTTTGACTATATCCTTTCCAAGGAATCTTTGTGGGGACTGTGAGCCAGCAGGCAGAGCTGATGCTGAATTGCAATTCCTCATATGATAGTAGGGATCAATCCCTGAGGTCAAGGCTGGGAGTGACTTGGGAAAAGGGGCAGAATTCTGAGATTCAGAATGTCTTTGACAAAAGAGAGGTGATTCTCAAAGGCAATCACTTTGTAAATGCCCTGCATCTGCATCATAACCAGGTTCTTGACCCTTGAAGAATTATCAAGAGGCATTCCCCGATTCCATATTTTGGTTCTTGCATTATCCTAGAGGAAGTCAGTGATCCATTTTTCCAAGGAGTACTGACCCATAGCCACCACCCTGGTCCACCTATGAAAGCAGCACCATATTAGTCTACTAACCAGTGCACTAGACCGGTTTGACACATGATAGAGAGGGAATCAATGGATTTAGCCTTCATGTTGCTGGGTTAATCTCTGCATGAGAAACCTCATATGAAATCACTCTGCGTGCTTCTACCTGATGAAACCAGCTAGAGAGAAGACCTCCATAGATCTCCATATTCTTCAGTGCTTCATGAAGGTCTGGTTAGTTGTTAGTGTAAGTGAAACCCTGAATAAACCCAGGGATCCATGGTAAATTCTTGACTGGTTTCCCTTGTCTAGAAAGAGGGGGGATGGTTACTATCTACAGATCTGAACTGATTTATAACCTAGGAAACAGGGTGGGTAGAAATGCAAATCCAGGGTCTCTCTTAAGTCTTTTCCTCTACCTGGCTACTCCGTAGTCCTCTATTGCATGGTGTCTACTTCTTGCCCATTCTCTAGTTTCAGCCTTATTTAGCAATATGAACCAT